>NC_080730.1:5971340-6153840 GCF_019097595.1 Hemibagrus wyckioides | reverse complement strand
AGTCCATTTTCAGCTTTAACCTTTTTTGACACAACTGTCGTTTGGTTCTTACATTTTAAAGTCCAATATGGCTCTCAGTATTGCATGAAGATCTCCACGTCACTCAGAAAAAGTCTGGGGTCCAAGTCGGAGTCTGGTTTCTCTCAAGGTTTCTTCTTTATGTCAGAAATCTAACAGAACATCCTGTAAAGCTGCTCAGTACCTACTGTTAAATAGCACTACAACTGAACTGAATATGAACCATGAGTTGAATTGACCATGCCAGCAGTTTGCACAAAAAAATAAAATAAAATGCAGATCAAACCGTAAGCAGCAATGAAGAGATGTTTGAAGAGTTAAAATAATTTAGCACTTTGATCATTTATTCATGATCCCTGACACGGAGAAAAATTGCTAGCTGTAAAAAAAAAAAAAGCCTTCATTGTCAAATTGTTACTAGTGAGGAAGCACACAGAAGCAGCTCCGAGCTATTAACCTCAAGGTCTCCGTTCCGACCTCCATACCTTCTGAGTGCGATCGTATTCTTCTGATAGAATGGCAGAGCTTCAGATCTGAAAATCAATTTGGCTCAAAGAGAGACGTAGCCAAGACGAAAGGTCTGGTCTGCTTTATTAAATATGATCTGAACGATCACGTGATCCAGACACTTCCAAGAAGAGATTAAGGTTAGCCGTTACGTCAACGCGCTGAAATGAAATCGGCTAAACTTGCTCTTCTTGCTGAGCTTTTTTTCCTAAGATGACCGAAGACCAAAGATGACCTCACCTGTAAAAGTCAGCCTGCCTTTCGTTTCTAACTGTGCATAACTTTTCAAACAAGTTCCGGTGAAGAAGCTGCTCTGGTGAAAAAAAAAAAGTCAGCAGGACCCTGTTGCTGTGCGTGGGAGTGTACTGAAGCTGTGGGTACACAGAGTGTAATGAACTATGACAGCAGTCACGCTTGGTGCGATTATGACTTAAAGGCAAAGTAAGAAAGAAAGAAAGAAAGAAAGAGAGAGAGAGAGAGAGAGAGAGAGAGAGAGAGAGAGAGAGAAAGAAAGAAAGAAAGAAAGAAAGAGTCCTGGTCAACTGATACGCACGTCCAAACAGATCACGAAGATTTAAACACGTGTTACACGCTAGAAATGGTAGAGATCGTACAAGTTAAAAATAATGCTTTTGGATTTTTTATTATAGATAAAATAAAATATGAGTAAAAATACACAACATAAAAACCTGTATTTATCCAAGTCGAAGGAATAAGTGTCAAATCTAAATGAGTAGACTTACTTGTTTAACCAGAATTTAATAGCAGATTGTGACCAAACCTCTCAGTTTTTGTAGATAAGGATTTTATAATTCCATAAACTTCTTTTTTCTGGCACAATATAACCCAATAAAATATTTTAAAAAATTTATTTTTGTTTATTATTGCTAAAAATTATTATTATTATTATTATTATTATTATTATTATTTCTTTATTTAAACCAAATATAAACACCCTCATTTTAATACAACCACATGATTCTGGCTTATAACATTTGCTTGATATTATAACATATTACAACCTTATATATCCGTTATTAAAATCTGCAGCTCGTACTTTAATTACTGTGCAGTAAAAAAAAATGATTCCCTTGCTTGACATTAATATCAGTATTCCTGCTAATTAAAGTTGACTCCAACAATCCACTAGCAAAACCAATGAGTCCTTAAACCAGTAAGAAATAACAGAAACAGAAAGAAAAGAAATACATAACAGGAAGAATACGAGGAGGAAACAAAACACTGAGCAGTCCTTCTTTTTCATAGTTCCTAGTGCCAACCAATCAGTGCTGGGAAGAAACCCCTTGATGCCCCTCCTCTAGGACTGTGAAACTGTAAGAGTGGAGAGAGAGAGAGAGAGAGAGAGAGAGAGAGAGAGAGCGTAGTGTACACACAGGCTCTGTATGAGACAGCCTGAGAGTGGGAGAGATCGAGCAAAAAGAAAAACGCAGAAAAGAAAACCAAAGGAAGAAAGGCAGAGACTGGGACTGAACATTAGAATCCGGACGTTATATTTCTGAAATCAGACGAAGCAGCAGAAGAAGAGCGAAAAAGGGTGGATAACTCGTCTGATAAACAACGGTCCTCCTGATGCCACGTGGATATAAGAAAGTGTGGAAACAAAGGATCGAGAGAGTGCGACGCTCAATCATTACTGGTTTGGAAATGAGGAAAATAATTTGAGGATTTTGACTTCTGAAATAAAAGAGATGCTGTTGCTTTCTTCAAAAAAAACCCATGATACTGCTTGTAAGTAATGACTCATAAATCCTTTGCATAAAGCAAACAGATTGCTTCTCTGAACTGCCATGAGTGCAGCACTCAGCTCCTACTTATTTTAACTGAGCTGGACAGAATGCTGACGTTCTTGAAGATCTTATCCAAGTCTGCAGCAGCTATATCTTACTTTAAGGCTCTCCAATGCCACAACTAGAAGACAACACAGACTTTTAAGATTAGGGAGCACAGAATATCTGGCTCGGGCATGGGGCAGAAGCTACAGAAAGTCTGCCCTGGCTCCTGAACTCCTGCGGTGAGAGCCACTACGCTTTAAGCCAGAGCAGCTTCCAGAAAAACACAGTACCTACTGACAAGCAAAGTGCTGGAACTACTGGGATGTTTGGAGTAAACAACTCTGATATTTCCTAGGTAAAAAAATATTTTTTTAAATATTATATATAATATAATTTTTTGATCAATTAAATGAAATTAGAACCTTGGTAAATAATGTCGCTGTCGATGCAAACTGGTATTTATCACAATAGAACATCTTGACAAGTCAGTGGCTAGTTTGAAATCTGTTTATTTACATTCTTTTTTCTCTCTAATCTATAGATGTAGAGTGTGCTTCAGACCCCGTCTCGCCATCCCGTCTAAACCACTGTGTTCTTACTGTGTGGGCATCTACCCCTGTAGCACTCTGGCTGCTCTGCCAACCTCCAGCAGCATCCTGACGGCACAATGCTGTGTGCTCAGGGTGTGGCCGCCCATCTGATGCTTAGCTCGCTCCTGTTGCAATTGGCCAGGGCTAGCTTACCTGCTGGCTGCCTTAAAGTATCAGACATCCTAAGCTGCAGCAATCTCGGACTGAAGTGGATACCGAAAGAGTTACCGGTAACAGCCGCCACCTTGGATTTCAACCACAACCATCTGGCCAGGTTAGAGGAAGACAGCTTTGCTGGACTCCCCCATCTGGTAACCCTGCGGCTGGCCCACAATCACCTGAGCAACCTTTCCCCCGGAACCTTCCGGAACGCAAGCGGTCTGCGCCACCTTGACCTTTCATCCAATCAGCTGAACAAGGTGGATAATCATTACTTCCAAGAGCTTGTGAGAATGGAGGAGTTGCTTCTCTTCAATAATCATATAGTTAGAGTGGAAAGCCAAGCACTGATCAGCCTGAGCAACCTGCACAAGGTCTACCTCAGCCATAATCGTCTGACCGACTTCCCCTTCTTCTCCATTCAGGAGCACAGCCATCCTTTTCTTGTTACGCTGGACCTAAGCTCTAACCGTATGCCCAAGTTACCTGTTGAGGACATTGCAGCGTTGCCAGCTTCGATTCAAGGTGGACTATTCTTGCACAACAACAGCCTGATCTGTGAGTGTGCAATGTATAGCATGTTCAAACAATGGGAGCAAAAAAACTTCATTTCAGTCAGGGATTACCAAGTGGAGCATACATGCTTAGTATACGGGGAACCTCGAGCCTCAGTGCAGTTCCTTAAACACACTCGCTTCTTTGAAAACTGCACTGTAAAGGAACAGATCCAGTTGGGGGAAACAGAGAATATGAAAGTGGACGCAGGAGACTCGGTGTTGCTGGAATGTAAGACTTCACTGAAGGGGCAACAGCTTACCTACAAGTGGGTATCTCCTCACAAGGAATATATTGTGCTGCCAGGCAACAATGATACAATGCGAATGTATGCAAATGGAAGCCTGGAGATCACAGCGGTGCGAATAGAGGACTCTGGCGTGTACTGGTGCATGGCATTGGACCACCAACATTCCCGGAACGAGACATGGGAGGTTACCATCACTGTGACGACGCATTCTCACGATCCTGAGCCCTTCAACACCGGCTTTACTACCCTGCTAGGATGTGTGGTTAGCCTGGTACTGGTTCTTATATACCTTTATCTGACGCCCTGCCACTGCTGGTGCCGTAAGCAGCCACTGCCTGCAACACCAAGTCCAGCAAATGAATGCAGCGCCCAGTCTTCAATCCTGACGCCTACACCACCTGCCACCACGGAGGGTCCCGGCCGCAAGGTCAGTAACAACAAGCATGTGGTCTTTCTGGAGCCCATCAAGGAGGTACAAAACGGGAGGCCCAAAGAGGCACTGATCTCCGAGAATCCAAAGGTGCAAGTACTACGAAACAATGTTGACTCTTTCAACTCGGTCTTTTCAGACACCACTATTGTGGCATAGCATGAGGTTGCTCTCATCCCCAATCCTTCATTCCACTAAAATAGTGGGTCTTTCAAGTCTTGGCAGTCTGCAAATTTTGCTGCCTCTCAGGACAGAGCAGGGAGAGGGCTTGACAAGCCAACTGGCAAGGCAGGGAACACAGCAAACCGAGGAAAGCAAAGAGTAGAAAGTAAAAACGCCACAGGACAGGTAAGAAAACAAACAGATGTAGCCAAACACTGCCCTGAACATGTACATCAAGCTTTAGACGGAAATGTGCTACAGCGGTACAGGGGAAGGTATGCATGATGCTTTGGATGCCCTTTAACCCTGCTTGAGCCTTGAAGGAATGACAGCTGTACAGTAGATGCCTTGTGTAGAGCTTATATGCCTCTGCTTTGTACTGTAACCCATTATTCTACAAAAATAGCACAACTATTATAGAGGATGGAATGTGGTAGCAACTAATTTTTTTAAAAACAGAAGTCTAAAATGTAAAAACAAATTTGATCCTTATCTGATTTTCTACTTCTATGTGCCCCTAATAGGCATTAGGCAGTTTGTGAAAGTGTGGAAAAAAAAAAAGGCTGAGGGAATCATTTACATATTGTAAATGTTTTTGGTCGATCTGTTTACCTAGTTTGTTTTATGGACGTTCGGTTATGTAGCCAGTACCTAACATCTGGATGAAACATCCATAAACCATGCATTGGATTAAAGAAAACGATTCGTGTACTGGAATATACCCCTTGACATTCCACCACCCTTCCCCATCCCCTACTTCCCCCACCCCCAAACAAATGCCTTCCTTAATCAGTCTCTTAATAAACCATTGTGCTTCGACTCCAGAGGTAAATGTCTTCCTTGTTATTGGTAAAGATTAGGATAACCATAAAGGTTATCAATGGATGAACGAAATATGTTTTACTGGTTCGAAATGACTTCAACATCTCTGTACACAAGCGTATGAATGATTTGAAGAAAAAAACAGAAGGGTTATCTATGTCCACCGATTGATTAAACTGGATTATGGGAAGTGTAATAAACAAATCTGTTTGGTCACAGCATAAAAGGATAGACTGATGTTAAACTATGTTTTTTGTTTTTTTTTAAATTACATTGCAGTAGAGCCACATAATAAACTACAAGGCAATTCGGTCTGGCCATTTAAGACACTGCCTCCAAAGTTCTCAGTAAGTGGAAAACAATCAGATTAAATGACATTAGTCTATGATTTGAAAATATGTTGTGACATACAAACTACTACGAAACATTACCCTAGTGCCGAAGCCCTCCCCCTTCCTGAATAACTGCATACAAAATCCTCCTCTTCATCTGTTTTTTGAATTAAAGTGCACTAAAAGCATGAAGAGCATCATCAACATCATTAACAAGACCATCACTGTCATCACTGCCTTATTAACTGTGTTATGAATACATTTACTATTTATTTTACTTTGGTATAGCTATTAAAGTGTCTGTGTTCGTAAGGTGTAAGGGGTGATTCAGATACGGGGGATTGTATGCAGCTCTTGAGGCAGGTGAGGGCTTAAAGCCCATGTTTTTGTGAGCAGTGTGCAGGTCTATGAGGCTGGCCTGATTACTTCATTCATCATCATACAGGTTAAACCTGTCATACAGCTCACTGTCCAAATGCTCAGGAGACAATTCAGGTCTAATTATTAAAGACTGGTAAAGATTAAAGATTGGTATACACCAATCAGGCATAACATTATGACCACCTGCCTAATATTGTGTTGGTCTCCCTTTTTCTGCCTATTCTGGCACCAACTTCTTCGGCAATTTGAGCAACAGTAGCTTGTCTGTTGGATCGGATCACACGGGCCAGCCTTCACTCCCCACGTGCATCGGTAAGCCTTGGTCGCCCATGACCCTGTTGACGGTTCACTACTGTTCCTTCCTTGGACCATATTTGATAGATACTGACCACTGCAGACCGGGAACACCCCACAAGCAGTTTTGGAGATGCTCTGATCCAGTCGTCTAGCCATCACAATTTGGCCCTTGTCAAACTCGCTCAGATCCTTCTGCTTGTCCATTTTTCCCTCTTCTAACACATCAACTCTGAGGACAAAATGTTTACATGCTGCCTAATATATCCCACCCACTAACAGGTGCCATGATGAGGAGATCACTGTTATTCACGTAACCTGTCAGTGTTCATAATGTTATGCCTGATCAGTGTAGTCACTCACATGATAAGGGTGGAGGCATGTGCTCTATCCACTGCAACTAGTATCAAGGAAGAAACAAAGAAGGGGCTGGTGGTTTATCCTAAAATAGAGCATGGTTTGCATGAAAATATGGTAATGGTAAAGCGGTCTTGTGGAACAGGAAGCGCGCCTCCAGGAAGCAAACCTGTGACTACCTGTTAAAGGTAGTGCTGCTGCGATTTCCATGAACGAGAACACAACTCGTACTCGCAACCGCAATTTTCAGGAAGTAAAGTAACCTGCACATGTGTTTTAACAGATAATAACATTATTAGTTTCTACAACACATGTACCATAAATAGCAAGGGAATTATGAGACACGGAATAGCCGGGGTGCCTTACTAGCACTGAAATAATACAAAAACCCAAAATACAGCGAGTCTTGTTGTGTTCTCCATGCACAATTGTTCAACAGAATCGAGTGGCACTGGGGGAACGTGTTTTCATATCTCGGTAGGGATGAAATGTCCCCACAAGAATAGGTATGGGACAGTTTTGATCATGGTGGGACATTTATCAGGTCAAAAAATGTATAAGTTTTCTTTTGGTTACTGTAGTGTAGGCATACAGTTAATTAGCTGAATTAATAACTATGTCAACAGAAGGTCAAACAAGACTGTGTGTGTGTGTGTGTGTGTGTGTGTGTGTGTGTGTGTGTATGTGTGTATGCATGGTCCTGAGTTTAAAAAGGTTCAATCTTTCCCAATTAGCCATGGCAGCCATAACAGCCCAAGGAAGCCAGGCCTGCCAGCTGAACATGATAAGCCCTGATTCATTTGCATAACGTCTGTGCCTATGAGGGACTCTGCCATCTGTGTGTGTCTGGAAAGAGGCTGATTTTCAAGACCAAGTGGAAAGGAATACACACACACACTCTCACACACAATACCGACCTTGCTTTCACCTCAAGTGCAGATCAACCTGATCAAACATGCACTTGCATTAGCATTACAGTCAAACAGCCTCCATCTAGAAATCATATTACATATGAATGAATACAGTCGTATAGACAGATAGAGAGACAGATGACGCAATGACTGTGTCTTTGTGATAGACCAGGCTTTCGAAACCAACAGAGCAGAAAGCATAGTCGAGATTTTATCGTCACAAACATATAGCTACGCTTTATTTATAGCGCCCATCGGTTTTGCGCCAGAAGGCGGCACGGCTGTTACAATTCCCTTCTCGTCCCCTTGGTTTCCGTTACATAACTTCAATTTAATACGGAAACAAAAATAAATAAATAAACAAGGGGCTTCCCTCCTGTTCTCTGTGAGAAACACCAGACATCCCAATCTGAGTAACGGGACGCAGCAGATGTAGATAAAATGAAAAATCAACTGAAACGTGACTCCGTCTCGCTTAATGTGGTCGAAGTGGCTCGCTTTTCCGTCTTCTAACATTTCAGTAAGCTTTCCACTGTTAAGACACTCTACTGGAGAAATCCAATTAGATTTGCCTAACAGTCTGTGACGGTGAAGTGAACAGGCCGATGTGTAATTGATTTGCTTGTGTTTACTGGCTAGCTCTTAGTGTGTAATGGCTTGTAAAAGTTGCAGAAAAAGGCAAAAGATGCAAATGATGTCAACTTAATTAACTCATTAAAAACAGATGGGGGGGGGAGCAATACGGAGATAGGTTTGTGATGTTAAATATCGTTATGTCACGTAAAAAAAAAAAATGAACAATTACCTCAGGCATGTATCCAGGAAGGGTCTATAAGCAGAAAACGGCTATTTGAGCTCATACACAGGCTTCAAACATCGCTGAAGGGGTCGAGTTACCTCATAAAGAGCCACCTAGCTAGCACTAGTGAAGATTTATGAATAAGATTTAAACATCTCGTCAGCAATTCGGTTAAATTAGCGTCTGGCTAAAATCACCAATAAAGAATCTAAAATCAAACATCCTGTCAGTTTAGCTTGCTTGCTAGCATTAGCAATAAAGATTTTGTTCACTTCACTTTAAAAAAAAATCCTATCTGAAATTCTGTCAAGTTACTTTGTTAACTAGCCAGCATTAGCATTAAAATATAATAACATTTATTAAATGCCAGGGTCAGTTCTGTTAGTCATCTAGTTAGTATTTGCAGTAAATAAAAAAGCCTCTGTTAGCTTACTGGTTAATGTAAGCACTGAATTCTTTTTTAAATGTTACTTAAAAATCCTAATTAGGCAGGGAACTCTTGTGATCTCAGTGTCTACTGCTAATTTCCTGTGATTTTCAAGCAGACTTTACACAGGGGATAAAGACAAAAAAAAAGCATCCAGTGAGCAACAGAACAACGTTACACACTCTTTACAACCATGGTGAGCAGAAAAGCATCTCAGATGGAAAAGTGGATGAGCTCCAACAGCCAAAGACAACGTCCTGTCAGCTAAGACGAGGAATCTGAGGATACAGCTTCATACGAAGTGAACAAATAAGGCTTGGAAAAGTATGAGGTGATGTTTTTCCAGTCTTCAGCTATCCACGATATTCTCAGATTTCTGTTCTTGGGTTTCCAGGAGTGGACCCTGACGTGGTCTGCTGCTGTTGTATCCCATCCACCTCAAGGACTGATGTGCATTCTGAGATGCTTTTCTGCTGCTAAAGAGTGACACTACAGACTTCCTGTCAGACCTAACCAGTCTGTTCATGTTCCTCTGCTAACAAGATGTTCCAGCCCGTAGATCCACACCATGTGTAAACTCTAGAGACTGCTCTGTGTGAAAATCCCAGAAGCTGCCCTTCAATTTATTACCACTTTTAGAGTTCTGCTTTAGCAAATCATCGCTCAAGAGTATTTATATTTGTTCCAATGTTTGCTCAACAGCAGACACGGGCACACGGGTGCAGAACGGTCAGTGACCTCTACAAATTCCTGGACGTGTTTGACTATAAATTTCGAGGTAAATCATCCACCGTGCCTCTGGTTTACCCCTTAAAGCTAATGCTTAAAGCTAACTGACTTTTTGTTAGCATTAACCTGATCTCACCGATTGTGTTACCTCAAAAAAGGTGATGCTAAACGTGTAAACAGTTACGATAAGCAGAGTGTGTGCTAGCCAGGGCTTGAGAGAAAAGCGAGTACATCTTGAGAGGATACTCTCCATAATGAATGGTTCCAGTGAAAGCCTGAGGGCTGCCTACATTAAGAATTCATCAAATCCACCAAACTTCACTTTGTGAGCCATGAAGCAAGATCAGTGTGCAGGAAAACTAGCGTAGGTAAACCAGCTGCTTTTATGGAAATGGACATAAACATCTACATCAACAGAATCACAATTAAATTGTCCTGAACGAAACAAATCCACCACTTCAGTTAAACCTGGGTTTATCGGTCACTTTATATTCATCATTTATGCAGGCACTTTATACTGATTCCATTATACCGGCTGCTATTCCTGGACTACATCCTCCCAAATGGACACGGTAAGTTCCAGTTCTTGCTAAAACGTACCTCACTGACCTGAGGCATGTGTTGCTCTTCTGTATTTGTTGCTCAGTGCATTGTGTATTACTACCATGTCCCCTGAAGGATTTTCCTCTCCTTGTGTGTGTGTGTGTGTGTGTGTGTGTGTGTATATACTCTCTGACACATAGCCAAACAAGATGTTTAGACATGAAGCTAAAGACTGGAATTGGAAAAGTTAGTTATCTAACATCACTATTAAGCCCCAACATTATATCATGTCGCTACTGAGAAGCCATCTGGGGTCTTTTCCAGTGACGTTGTTCCACCAGTGTTGTACAAAACAGACAACCAGTTTAAAATAAAATAAAAAAGACAACCCAACAACAATCAAGCTTATCTTATGCTCCAAGGCCATTGCCTTATAAGCTCTGCTTTGGAGAATATTAATATAAATCTCTGCGGTGACAAAATATTTAGATCTTCAGAGCTCCAAACATTTGGTCGGTTGGTCTACTGTGGATTCAGCTGAGAGAGATAAATGGAGCAGGCCGGCAGCGGGGTCCGATCTGTGCCCTGCTGAAGATGAATGGATTCGTTCTGATCCAATTGCAGGGCTCGGTTTAAACGCTACGGCCGAGGCGCTGCAGATGACAGGGTGTTAAAAAAGATCCTGTCCTCCGACTGTGTGCTCGCTTTAAACTCTTTTAAACAGGAGAGCGAAATCAGCAGCTGACGAGTGGAGGCTTGACAATATTTAATTTACAAAGACCGGCTCAGAAGATGAGAGCCAGCACCAAACAATAGTCTCAAAGTAAATAAAGCATTAGCGTTTCGGCAGAGAGTGTCAACACAACACAATATCACTTTCTTCCATTAACCCACGCTGATAATGGCTGCCATTGACATCTATTCAAAACAGTAGAAGACTGGGTGAATAGCACCAGCTACGCAGCCTTGGTCTATTTATTTAACACAAATACCTGATATTATTAGCTGAAGAACAGAAATACTGAATTTAACTGCTCCAATTTGGGGTTCAAACCCAAGCCTAATGTGAACCATATATCCAAAATTATTGGAAACCTAACAATCACGCCATTTATACAAGTGACTAGAATGTCTTTGTATGCTGCAGCATTAGCTTTTCCCTTCACTAGCACTAAGGGTTGAACCCAAACCTGTTCCAGCTCGACAATACCACTGTACACAATGCAAGATCCATGAAGACTCCAGTGGTCAACACAGAGCCCGACCTCAACCCCTGATATGCTGACTACGTGCGAGGCATTCCTGCTCAACATCAGAGTCTGATCTCATTAATGTTCTTGTGGCTGAATCCCGACTGAAAGTCCTCTTAGAAGAGCAGAGGTTATTAACAGTCTCAGGTTTAAAAGTGGACTCAATCTGGAACAGGATGTTAAATAAGCATATTGGTTTCTTGGTCAGGATTCTACAGAAATGTGGCCATATAGCGCACCTTTTCCTTTAACATTTATTACATTTACATTTCTGGCATTTGGCAGATGCTCTTATCCAGAGCGACTTACAATTTCTCTCATGTTATACAGCTGAGCATTTGAGGGTTAAGGGTCTTGCTCAGGGGCTCAGAAGTGGCCTGGGTGGCCTGGGTTCCAGTCCGACAGTGCTCAGAGATTTTCTCAAGATCAGACCCTATTATTCACTACAGGTTTTACATAGCAAGCTCCAATTTGTCTGGTTTGTTGGAAAAACAAAAAACAACAAAAAACGGCAGTACTGTATACATATACACTATACTGCCAAAAGTTTTGGGACGTCTGCCTTTACATGCACATGAATGTAATATGGAGTTGACCCCGCCCTTTACAGCTATAACAGCTTCACCTCTTCTGAAAAGGCTTTCCACAAGGTTTAGGAATGTGTTTATGGGAATTTTTGACCGTTCCTCTAGAAGCACATTTGTGAGGTCAGGCACTGATGTTGGACGAGAAGGCCTGGCTAACAGTCTCCACTCTAATTCATCCCAAAGGTGTTCTATCAGGTTCAGGTCAGGTGAAGCCAGTCAAGTTCCTCCACAGCAAACTCACTCATCCATGTCTTTACGGACCTTGCTTTGTGCACTGGTGCGCAGTCATGTTGGAACAGGAAGCGGTCATCCCCAAACTATTCCCACAAAGTTGGGAGCACGAAATTGTCCAAAATGTCTTGGTATGCTGAAGCATTAAGAAGGGACCAAGCCCAACCCCTGAAAAACAACACCTGAATTCAATGATTTGGAGGGGTGTCCCAAAACCTTGGCAATATAGTGTGTGTATATATATATATATCCAAGGTACAAAAGCTTGTACAAAGGTATTTAATATCTGATAAAATGTATTTAATACTGAAAGGTCTACCTTATTATAACTGTCTTTAACTAGAATAGGTTTGTTGTTAAAAATAAATAAGTGTGTCGAGGCTGTTTATGGACAACAAGAACTGAGGCCTAGAATTCATCAAATGCCATTTCCCGAGAGTCAAATGATTTATTTTACACAAGTAACACATGTGACGGATAAGCCAGAATTGCACACTGGAAACTGGATGTAGTAGTTTCTCGAGTCATGCTGACCATAACACTTCCCTATCACCTAAAAGGACAGCTACTTCATTAACGGTAACATGGAAAGAGCAAAGCTGTCACTCTTAGCAAGTGACAGAGCTGCTCAGATGGTTAGCAATACAAATGTGCATGTGTGCAATAGAAAGAAGACTTCAGACTGTGAAATATTATTAAACTGGACTGGGTACTTGGGTCATTCTGAAGACTACCAGAATCTCCAAGAGTTAGATTAGTAGCTAGCTAGCTCCACCGCAAAATTAGCTATACACAAAAAACCCCACTGCTATATCAATTAAACTGCTGATTTTATTTTCATATACCAAATGGTTGTTTTGGTAGATAACTAGCTTACACTCATTCTACTTATGACAAGGTGTTTTTTTTCTTGATGCTGATCCAAACTCTTTATCAGAGTTAATGCAACATTAATGATGGATCACATGTCCAGGAGAAATGTAGCTAATCTGGTCTGCAGTGGTCAGTATCCATCAAAAGTGGTCCAAAGAAGGAACAGTGGTGAACCGGCAACAGGGTCATGGATGGCCAAGGCTCACTGATGGACGTGAGGAGCGAAGGCTGGCCCGTGTGATCCCATCCAACAGACGAGCTACTGTTGGTCAAATTGCTGAAGAGGTTAATGCTGGTTCTGATAGAAAGGTGTCAGAATACACAGAGCATGATGGGTCAGGGCTGTTTTGGCAGCAAAAGAAAGACCAACATAGTATTAGACAGATGTTATGCCTGGTCGGTGTATGTACAGCATGCTGAGTGTGTGCGTGTAAAGTGATAGACAGGAGGAATGTAAACACAATCAATGGTTCTGCATTTTTGCATATATTTTTAAAGAACCTTTTCCATCACATTTATAAAACACTTATTATGTTATGACTATTAGTAACAGTAACTACACTAAATTGACTGACCAGTGCACCATTAAAAAGACACAAATGCCAGCTATTTTCATTACAAGGACACAAACCTATGGTGTAAAATGAATGGTGGAAAGTCTATTATTTTTTTTGCTGTGTTTTCTCCCCCTCTATCTCCTCTCCAGGTTTGTCACTTCTCTCGCTCGTCTGGCAAACACTCTCTCACTCCCGACATATGGATCACTCTTTCAACTCCGCAGTAATGTTACAGAGGAGTGGACGGGCGACTGCGACGTCCGAAAAAATTCAAGAAAGCCCCGATCATGCATCTCGCAGCAAACAATAAATTTATGGGACACGGTTTCAGACACAACAGATGGAATGGATGCTGCCCACGCTGTATTCACTGGCAGAAGCCATGACGAAAATGCCACGGCAAAACTGGCCGTACCGGAGACGGTAATGCCGAGACGCTTTCGCTCCAGTTAAAAGCAATGAGCAATGAAATAACGTAGTAAAGCTGATGTCAAGCGTGTGTCATAAATGTGTCCAGGAATTTAAATGATGTTGAGAATAAGGCGTGGACGAGAATAAAGTCTGAACTGTTGCACAATGTGTGTGGAAAGGATTTCATTTCTGTAGTGTGCGTGACTTAAATACCGTAAAAAAGATCAGCGTCACCAGCTATATTAAACACACTTTCAAGGAAGAGCAAGATGACTTGATAATAGGCAAAAAAAAACAAAGAGATGAAAGATGCAAGACAAGCGTGATAGGAAGCGTTCTCCGTCGCTTCAGCGGCTGCCAAAACCCAGTGATGTGGTTTCAACAGAACACAAATCAAAGGTGATGTATTTCCCAACAGTGAGGCTGAATCTGTGAAAGAGTGTCCAGTGCGGTGAGCATTAATAACACAGTTTACTGCTCATCAATCACCAGAACAGCCACATAAAACGCAAGACGTACAACATACCACAGCGTCAGCAAAATGAAAAAAAAAAAAAAAGCATTTCAACAGTTTAGTGAAATGAGGGGAAAAGGTCTCAAACTGTCCTCTGGATCCGATTAAACTTGACTGAGTTTAGTAACGTGTTCCTACACGGCACAAAATGAAGAGAAAATAAAGATGTTAATGAGACTCGAATAATATCTTTTACGTGGGATGAGAGGACAGAGCACCAGAGCTCGTAGCAGAAAATATGTTAAAAGAGGATAATAATCATACACTATATTGCCAAAAGTTTTGGGAATTCATTGAATTCAGGGGTTGTTTTTCAGGGGTTGGGCTTGTCCCCTTAGTTCCAGTGAAAGGAACTCTTAATGCTTCAGCTTCATACCAAGACATTTTGGACAATTTCATGCTCCCAACTTTGTGGGAACAGTTTGGGGATGACCCCTTCCTGTTCCAACATGACTGCACACCAGTGCACAAAGCAAGGTCCATAAAGACATCGATGAGTGAGTTTGGTGTGGACGAACTTCATAGAGTTCTGACCTCAACCTGATAGAACACATTTGGGATGAATTAGAGTGGAGACTGTGAGCCAGACCTTCTCGTCAAAATATCAGTGCCTGACCTCACAAATGTGCTTCTAGAGGAATGGTCAAAAATTCCCATAAACACACTCCTAAACCTTGTGGAAAGCCTTCCCAGAAGAGTTGAAGCTGTTATAGCTGCAAAGGGCGGGGTTACAACTCCATATTACATTCATGTGCATGTAAAGGCAGACGTCCCAAAACTTTTGGAAAAAGTGTAAAAAATAGCCTCTCAATATTCTTCAATATTCAATATTCTTCATTATCATTCATATCACCATATTCATATCAGTCCCTGTATTATATTCATATACTATATTGTTTATATTTTATCTATTTAATTTTGCTCCATGTTACATAATTATATTTTGCTTCAGAATTCCATTTTTGTTTTTTACTCTTTTTATATTTTAACACATAAAGCAGTTCTCTGCATGTCCTAAGGTGTATGATTATGTATGTGATCAATAAAATTGAAATTAACATTTGATTTTAGTCTATATTAATGCATTCACCTAACTAGCTAACTAGCTACACTAGTGTTATTACACTACACTAGCTATCACTTTACAACCTAGTCAATTCGGTTGCCAGGCAACCAAAAATGCTGCAGGGCTTTTGTTTGCATAGTGAATTTATGATTCTTCAGCACACATTTACGTTAGCAGTCAAACACACCATTATGCTTTTTCCACATAATACATCAACATTATGACTTCAGTTTATATCTGTTGTCCTTCCTGTCATCTGAAAAACATTTTTATAAATATCTAAAAAAAAAAAAAAAAAAAAAAAGAAGAAGAAGCTTCAAGAAAAGTGAAGAAATCAAAAGCTAATATTATTTAGCTCCATCACCGTTCCATCAGGGTTGGTGGTAGCTCAAGTGGTTAAGGCTCTGGGTTGTTGATCAGGGTTCAAGCCCTAACACCGCCAGGCTCCACTGTTAGGCAACTGAGCAATGTCCTTAACCCTCCCTGCTTCAGGTGCACTGTATCATTGCTGCCCCTGTGCTCTGACCCCAACTTCCCTAGCTGGGATATCCAAAGAAAAGAATTCCACTGTGCTGTAATGTACAGAATACTATTTTGCCAAAAGTTTTGGGACATCTGCCTTTACATGCACATGAATGTAATATGGAGTTGACCTGCTCTTTACTGCTATAACAGCTTCAACTCTTCTGGGAAGGCTTTCCACAAGGTTTAGGAGTGTGTTTATGGGAATTTTTGACCATTCCTCTAGAAGCGCATTTGTGAGGTCAGGCACTGATGTTGGACGAGAAGGCCTGGCTCACAGTCTCCGCTCTAATTCATCACAAAGGTGTTCTATCAGGCTGAGGTCAGGACTCTGTGCAGGCCAGTCAAGTTCCTCCACAACAAACTCCATGTCTATGTTTATGGAGCTTGCTTTGTGCACTGGTGTGCAGTCATGTTAGAACAGGAAGCGGTCATCCCCAAACTGTTCCCGCAAAGTTGGGAGCATGAAATTGTCCAAGATGTCTTGGTATCCCGAAGCATTAAGAGTTCCTTTCACTGGAACTAAGGGGCCAAGTGTAACCCCTGAATTCACTGAATTGGAGGGGTGTCCCAAAACTTTTGGGATATCTGGCAATAATAATAAAGGCTTCCTTAATAGAATCATCAATCTTCCCACTGAAAGGGAACACAAATCTCCAAACACAACAGAAATGCAGTGTAAAAGAGCGTGAACACAACCTCATTCTCTGTCCAAAAGCAATTTCCAGACGATAATGAGCAACAAATAAAAAAAACTAGCAAACAGCAAATAGCGTATAACTGATATAAAGAAAAAGAATCACATCAAGCTCCAAGTTCCAGAGTAATGAATCTTTTGAAATTAGCCTCCATGTAATTGACATTAGCATCAGTAAGGTCAGACACATCTGGAATATATGAAGGTTAAAAATGTATTAATTAGCCGGAGTTCGTTGCAGGGTGGTTACACATTCGGTAATATTTTCAACACATGATTAGTTATACAGAGCAAATGTCAAAAGACAGAAAGCCTGTAATGAGTGGTGACTTTACATTACGGTAAAAATGGAAATGAATCAGCTTCATGTTTCAAGGCCGTGTTTAACCTTCCAGCTTGGAGTATCAAGTAGGATTGCGCCCTGGTCTCAGACATCTGTCAGGAACAACAATTTAATCAATTCAGACTTTCACCATGTCCATTATGGGGAGAGACACAAGCTTGACAATTATCTACACGAATCTAATCATGAGAATAAACAAGTTGCAAACTGCCATTTCTGGCATCACATGATGAAGTTACCTATAAAATCTGCCATGTAATACCAATGCATGATGGAGAACCCATCCCAAATTGTCAAGGAAACCCAGAGTTACGGCAAACTCAGCAACCTTAGCATCATCTCCAGCCCAAACCCTTCCTTTCCACTTATACTGCTAAACCAATTACTCCTTATCGCAATCCAATTAGCGTGGCACCACAAAGTGCCCCGAATGCCTTTTAGGCAAACTGTAACAATCGTCCAATTGTCGTGATTTGTTCTTCTACGAGAAATCGGGCAGGACAGAGTGTGCGCACGGGTTTATTTTTCATCCGAGCCTTAACATTCGCTACGAAAAAGAAGTGGTGATGAGACACTTTTCGTAAATCCATATACTCCATCACTGTATGAAAGTTCCATTAAAAGGCCCTCTGTTTTTCTGCATTTGTCAGTAAACTGGACACATTTGCCTGCAAGGTGGCAATCAATGTACCCTTGATTAAGTCTAGATGGTCTTCCGTCTTCAGAATCAGCCCTGAAAGCTGAAAGCGTACTCATTCTTATGTGGTGCAGGTTCACTGGGACAAAAAACGAAGAAAAATTTACAAAATTCACAGAGGAACATTGGATTAGATAACGGCTCATTTTGCTAATGTACTGAAGGATTTACATTAAAGGAAGGCATTAACCCAAAACAAACTAAATCTAAGAAGGCCTTGTGTGTCGGTTTTGTTAATGGAGATGGAGAATGTACCGCTTGTCTGCCCTCAGTAGACTTTGTGACTGTGAGTAGGAAGGAAGTATGCTAATGAAAATGTTGTACACAGACACACTTTTGGCAGAACTTCATCGAACCAAGCCAAGAGAACAGATCCAGATAATGTGTGGTTAATGTGGGAGTGAAGCGGGGAAACCTGGCACAAAAACTATGGCAAACTATGAATTTTAATCAATTTCACCACTAGTCACCAGTGTGACACGCTAAGCGGTGTGTCAGCGATCCAGAAAGCCGCAGAGGACGCCACCAATCCACGTATTCAATCCTCAGTTAACGAGCACACAATGGAAAATCAAGAGAAGGTGTACACAACGACAACCAGCAAAATAATCAAAGACAAAATCTAAACAAGTCAATCATCAACAAGTCAGTCAATCAGAAAACAGTGGCAAAAACACCCATATCACAATCTCAGTTTGAAACAGAACCTGTCATTTCTGGGCAAGTGTAAGGATTTGAGAGAGTTTGACGAAGGGCCAAATTGTGATGGCTAGACCACTGGATCAGAGGATCTCCAAAACTGCAGCTCTTGTGGGGTGTTCCCGGTCTGCAGTGGTCAGCATCTATCAAAAGTAGCCCAAGGATGGAACAGTGGTGAATCGGTGACAGGGTCATGTGCGGCCAAGGCTCATTGATGCACGTGGGGAGCGAAGGCTGGCACGTGGGGAGCGAAGGCTGGCCCGTGTGATCCGATTCAACAGACGAGCTACTGTTGCTCAAATTGCTGAAGTTGTTAATGCTGGTTCTGATAGAAAGGAGTCAGAATACACAGTGTATGACGGGTCAGCAAAAGGGGGACCAACACAATATTAGGCAGGTGGTCATAATGTTACACCTGGTTTTGTAAAAAATTATTTTGTGAAAAAGAAAAAAAAAAACAGCTTAGTGGTTAAGACTACTGATAAAAAGGTTGTGAGTTTGAATCCCAGGTCCACCAAGGTACCACTGCTGGGCCCCTGAGAAAGGCCCTTAACCCATAATTGCTCAATTGTATAAAAATATAAGTCGCTCTGGATACCAGAAATGTAAATGTCCATGGTTTCAGATCAGCATCTTTTGGCCATTAAAAATGAAGCAATTACCTCATATTTATCCATAAAATAAAGAAAGCAGGTGCGTGTCTGAATAACAGATGGTGGAAGTGACAGAGTCATCGCTATTTCATTTATTATTTGCAAACACCAAATTAACACGTCGTTTTCACCTTGTCACCTCGTTCGCTTGCAATCACAGAATTGGATCGGATTCGTGAACGTATCTGAAAATACGCTAGGAAGAAAAACAAATGTAAGAAAAAAAATTCTATCGTGACCTAAATATAAAGGGTTAACGACCAATTTCAGAGATTTTATTAAGGCTGGAAGTTTTTCCCCCCACGTTTTATATGATGAAGCTACAAGTCATAGATCATTAGTCGTGATTCCACCACTCAGCAGAAACCTGAAGGTGAATAATGAGAGCTGTGAACTGAGGCAATGCGTCATGCGTGCTAAGCACACGAGACGGAGGACAGTTAATCAGCACAGCCACTGAAATTGCCAGAGCATCGTTTTGCCTCTGTGGTGCATGGCTCAGGCTCGGGGCTCATGGCTCCGGCTCAGTTCTGACAAGCTGGAGAAGGGAGAAAAAAGAAAGCAAGCAAGAAAGCAAGAAAGAAAGTGAGACGCGAGATCTTAGCAATCAGACCCGGCCGTGTTGGCACGATTCCCGCAAAGCTTTTTGGCTCTTCCCAATAATTATAGACGCTATGGGAGGAGAAAAAGGGGAGATGTGAAGGGATAATTGGAGATGAGCTCAGCTCCCCAGGCTCCCAGAGCACAGCAAGCTGACCTCGTACAAAAGGTGCACATAATTAAAGCAAGTAGGCTGTGTTCATGGTGCAGGAGGAAGGCCAGGCACAGGTCGGTGTCAGCCATGTTGTATTGCATTAATAAGAATAAAATAAAAAATTCATACACATATAAATTTATGGTCCTGAACTTCATATTTCTGCAGTGTCATGAACACAGTCATATCCAATCATTACTAAATTAAAGATCAATAATTCCCTGATTAATGGATGTCATTAATATATGGATATCATAAATAAAAGATGATGAGATATGGGTTTTAAAAAATGATGCAGGCCACAAGAAAATTAAAACTAATTTAAAACTCATGTAATTCTGTTTTATTTCTTTAAGTGAGTTAATTTTATTTCTCGTTATGGCTATCTAAAATTAACAAACAAGCAAATACAATAACAGAAAATAATAATAATAAACAGAATAATAATAATAATAATAATATTTATATTTATTTATAATAATAATAAATTATTATTATTATTATCATCATTATCTATTTATGAAAAGAGATGTGAGCTCTAAACATCAAAAGGTTTAAAGCTCAAAATCACATTCCATTAATTAATTCTAATTATTCATATCTATATTAACAACATATTAATTATTATTTATCATTCTAATTATTAGTTTATTCATAATGCATTTATGCTATTAAAGACTGCAAAATATATATATAAAAAGTCTTTCAAATTAAATAAAAGAAACTTAACTACATATACATATTTTTTATTATTATATATATTATCAATATCATATATTACTAACATTAATATTTATATTTATATATATATATATATATATATATATATATATATATATATATATATATATATATATAATCATTCAAATTAAATAAAAAAATAATAATAATTAAATTAAATATATATTTTAAAATATCATGAGAATAAAGGTTTATTTTTTATTTTTGGGGCTTAGATTTACATATTTATATACTAGCCATAATACTGAATTAGAAAAGCAACAATCAAACAAATAAATAAACAAATCTGAATGCTGAAAGGAATCTTTACTGCGGTTGAGATCGGAGCAGAAAAGCCTGATCTTCACTTACACACAGTGATGAGAGACAGACAGAATAAAATTTGACTACTCTATCTCATAATGCATAAAATTATTAATTTTAATTTAAGGTGCTGAAGCCTACAGACACTGAGCAGACCTTTTTAACTAACCTAATAACCCAAAATATCAATCTCGATCTCAGTCTAATCTGGCGTCTGTGTGTGTGTGTGTGTGTACTAGATTTTAAGCAGAAAGTTAAAAAAGTCCTCACTTTTTGTTCAAGTGGCTACAGTTTTCTCTTGTTGCCTTCTTATTACTATATCAATAGAAAATAAAAGAGCAAGGCTGCAAGAAATGGTAAGAGATCAATAAAGTACCATTAGTGCACCAGTGGAAAAAAAAAAAAATCTTTTGTATCCAGAAATGCAACAGCCATTTTCTACAATATCTGGCATGCCTTCATGTCAGGCTGGAGTTTTCTCTGTGATAAATGCTGCAGTGCCTGCGTTAATAAAGATGTTGATCTTACAGTGCAGCTGAACACTTCATTCATCCTGATTTTATCCACTTAGATTATTACTGTTAAAGTTAAAATAGAAGCGTGAAAATGAGAATATGAGACGATGCCAGCTGAACATGCTTATGCAGTCTGGGGAGGAGGGATGAAGGAAGGGAGGGAGGGGGGGAGGAAGGAAGGAAGGAAGGAAGGAAGGACAGAAAAACAGGAAGAAAGGCGGGAAGGAAAGTATAGAGAATGGGAAAGAGCAAGGAAAGAAGGACAGGAAGTGTGGATGGAAGGAAGGAAGGAAGGAAGGAAAGTGGGAGGGAAGGAAGGAAAGAATAGAGAAAGGGAATGAGAGAGGAAAGACAGGAAATAAGGAGGGAGGGAAGGAAAGTCCGGAGAAAGGGACAGAGAAAGGAAAGATACAGATGAAGGAAGGCAGGATGGAAGGAAGGAAGGAAGGAAGGAAGGAAGGACAGCAACGAAGGAAGGAAAGGAAGGCAGGAAGAAAGGAGGGGGGAAGGATGGAAAGAATGGAGAAAGGGAATGAGAGAGGAAAGGAAGGAAGGAAGGAAGGAAGGAAGGAAGGAAGGAAGGAAGGAAGGAAGGAAAGTACGGAGAAAGGGAAGCAGAAAGGAAAGAAAGACAGGAAGAAAAAAGGGAGGGAAGGAAAGGTTGGAGAATGGGAAATATAAAGGAAGGAAGGAAGGAAGGAAGGAAGGAAGGAAAGAAAGAAAGAAAGAAAGAAAGAAAGAAAGAAAGAAAGAAAGAAAGAAAGAAAGAAAGAAAGAAAGAAAGAAAGAAAGAAAGAAAGAAAGAGTGATGATGGCATCCTGAGTATTAGCACATACTTTACGCATCTCTTTATCCATCCCTGATGACCAAATATCCCATAAATGAGACAAACTGGAATCCTGGACCTCTCGACCTTGTGGCTAGTCCTCATGAAGAAAAGCAGCTTTTAAGTGAAAAAAACAAAATGCTTCTTTAGTTATTATATCTGAGGTCAGGGTTAGAATTAGTTTACACACAAAGGGTTTTCTTTTTTCAGAAAGTAGGAGAGGAGTGTAATTCCCTCTGTTTATCCTACAACTCTCCTCAACTTGTTTTTGGTCAGCGTGCATATTTTCAGCCTCATGATCTCTTTAACAGCTCTGGATTGAATTCTGGCTCACTTATGAGTCACTTTAGATAAAAGCATCAGCCAAATGAATAAAGGCAAAATGGGAATGTAATGACCCGAGAGTGAATTTCCTGGATTTCACATAAATTAAGCTGCTCAATAAAAACCTATGCACTCACTTTAACCCCGTGTACCTTTAATACAAGTCGGACCATGTGCGTCTTAGCGGTGACCAGACGATGTTTCCGTGAAAGGTGGTCACTTTCTGAGTTCTTGCACACACAATTACTCCGTTTCCTTTCAGACTCTGGTCGGCGTGACTCTTGAGGCTTTGTGCCTCCACCAGACCAGAGCTGCAAACTCACACAATTTTATCTTCACCTGCACTCTGTTCAGCACCAGTCATCGCCATGGCAACCCTTTTGCCACCCTGACTCCCACCTTCCTCACACCTTCCAAAAAACCATCAAAAGAAACCTACAGCCATTTATAACAGTGTCTGAAGAGGCCAGTGACCAACTCACACAAAGACAGCAGCAGGAAGCCAGCAGGCTGATGTTAGGACATGATGCCAGGAGATGATTTATTAACTCTGTGCCTCACAAAACACAAGAAACTGCTCACTTCTGTCTCATCTATAGACTCAGATCCACTGAAGCCATATGTGTCTCTTTAACCTGTAAATTTACCCAGAGCTGCTCTGCTGGTATGTTGTGTTGTGTGCTGTGTTGTGTTGTGCTGAGTTGCGATGTAATGTGTTGTGATGTGATGTGCTTGGACTCTGCTTCACCTCTCCAGCACTTTTCTGTATTATGGAGCTGATCACTCAGAATGAATAAGAATGCTGTACACTGGAAAATACATTTCCCTGTTTTCAGTAAATTCAATTGCACTTTAGCCGTGAAATTAGACCTCTGAAAATGGACAGTGAAAATGGATCCAAGTATTAGTCTGGTGACACACAACAGCACTTTTACACACACACACAGAAAGTATGACTGCTTAACAAACAAACAACTCGGCGTCTAATCATCAAGAACAAACTACTTCTTCATGTCTTTGGTCATTAGCACAGGAAGTACTGAAGGGGCGAAAAAAATCAAGCCAAAAAAAAATCTTTGATTAGCTAAAATTGTATCCTTTATGATCATGGATTAGCTTTTAAAGACGGTGAGAGCTATTTGGCTAAATGGACACTTTTTAATGGTGTAGCTCCTTTACGGTTAAGATATAATCATTTACAATAGGATGGATGTTGTAGCACTGAACTCCGAGGCTCTGCCCAAACAGCTGCCAGAAATCGAATAAAGCTAGCTCATAATTATAAAGTAGGCATGTCAGCTAACAGCAAGCTAGAAGCTGTCACTTCTTTGGAAAAATCAAGTTTGAACGAATTTCAAATGTCACACAATTCATTCAAATATGTTCCCCCTCAAAAAATGCAAACACAAGACATTCTTTTCAGTATTTTATTAACACCCTGAATAATATGCAGTAATAGAAGGTTGTATGCTTGGGGCTGCTCCACTTGTCTGTACGTCTGTCCCACTTTCTACTGCCTCATTGGGGTGGTAAGTCAATAGGTCAACCTGACTCATTACCTATGCTCTAAAACCCAAAAAACCTCCACTTTTTATTTATTAGATGATTTTGGGTCCTAATTGTCCGTTCAATGCAGTTCTGCTGTTTGCTTTTATCTTCCATATCCGTACCATTAGCTTCATTTAATGATATTTCAAGAGGGCATAGAAAACTTTTAGGGTGCTGGATCAGATGCTACACAACAAAATTAAAGCTACACTATATTGCCAAAGGTTTTGTGACGTCTGCCTTTACATGCACATGAATGTAATATGGAGTTGACCTGCACTTTGCAGCTATAACAGCTCCAACTCTTCTGGGAAGGCTTTCCACAAGGTTTAGGAATGTGTTTATGGGAATTTTTGACCGTTCCTCTAGAAGCGCATTTGTGAGGTCAGGCACTAATGTTGGACAAGAAGGTCTGGCTCGCAGTCTCCGCTCTAATTCATCACAAAGGTGTTCGATCGGGTTGAGGTCAGGACTCTGTGCAGTTCCTCCACACCAAACTCCATGTCTTTATGGACCTTTCCTCGTGCACTGGTGTGCGGTCATGTTGGAACAGGAACGGGTCATCCCCAAACTGTTCCCACAAAGTTTCGAGCATGAAATTCTCTTGGTATGCTGCAGCATTAAGTTCCTTTCACTGGAGCTAAGGGGCCGAGCCCAACCCCTGAAAAACAACACTTGAATTCAATGATTTGGAGGGGTGTCCCAAAACTTTTGGCAATGTATCTAACTGGCTTAGGCTGCACAATAATATTCGTACGGGCAAATTATACCATACAGATGTTCAAATATCGGCCCTAGAGCAAACTAAGAGTGTTTGATTCAAAGTCAGCACATTAATATCATTGATCTACATAGCTGGAGCTTTTTGAACCATTAACCCTTTAACTGTAACCACAAAAACCTTTTATAATTCTGACCGCTACAGTCATCCTGCTGTGCTTCTTCAACATGAAGGTACATCTGAGGTCCGGATAACGTGTCTCACTCGGGCTTCTACTTCATTAAGTCACGAATCACGATCGTCTTTTACTTCACACGTATTAAAAACCGTAATCAGAAATTAAAAGAAATCTATTTACTGTAATATGACAAAGTGATTAATCACGTCTGCTGTAATCACGGGTTGAGTTAATGGTCATTAGACCGTCGTGTATTTAGGACATTATTTTGTCATGATCTAGTCGATTTGGATCTTCATTTCCTGTTTAAATACAGCTTTGTTTCATAACCCTACAGCTTTTCATATCCTGTTGGACAAGTGAACATTTTCCCAGTTTGCTCCATCAGCTCTTCCTGTGCTGTGGGCATCTCAATCCCCTAATGTTGGTTTATTTCATAAAGAGTTACTGATGCATGTGTAACACAAAGTGGGAGTGGGTATGGCTTTCCCCAGGTGGAAAAGTGCACCCTAGAATTAAACCTTCCTCCAGACACGCTGTTCTGTCACATCGACCGGAAAAAGCCTACGTCCGGAAAAGCGCTGTGGAGTCACCGTGCCTCAAACAAACAAGCGATCAGAATTATGAGATTGTGAGAGGTTCGACAGACTGGGAAATAGGAGCATAGGTTAAGAGGGTAAAATGCTCCAAGAGCAACGGCGGGTTCACGGGAGTCAAACTGTTTATGAAGGTCTAATAATGGTGTACAATGTTCCTCATGAATTTTGAGCCATCAGACTTCAACAGGAATTTAAGGCTAATCTTTTGGAAGCAGCTGCATTGATATTAGCTAAGAGTTGGTTTATAACTTACATACATACATATACACAGATCAGGCATAACATTATGAGCAGTGAGAGGTGAAGTAAATAACACTGAATGATCCTTCTCATCATGGAACCTGTTAGTGGGTGGGATATATTAGGCAGCAAGTGAACATTTTGTCCTCAAAGTTAATGTGTTAGAAGCAGAAAAAATGGGCAAGCGAGATTGATGAAGGGCCAAATTGTGATGGCCAGACGACTGGATCAGAGGATCTCCAAAACTGCAGCTCTTGTGGGGTGTTCCCGGTCTGCAGTGGTCAGTATCAATCAAAAGTGGTCCAAGGAAGGAACGGTGGTAAACAAGGTCATTGGCGGTCAAGGCTCCTTGATGCCCGTGAAGAGTGAAGGCTGGCCCGTGTGGTCCGATCCAACAGACGAGCTACTGTTGCTCAAACTGCTGAAGAAGTTAATGCTGGTTCTGATAGAAAGCTGTCAGAATACACAGTGCAGGACGGGTCAGGGCTGTTTTGGCAGCAAAAGGGGTTTTAAAACGCTATAAAGTCTTCACAGGCCAACTGACAAAATGACAAAAAAAAAAATCCGTAAAAACGAAACTACTTTCAGCGTGAATTTTCTTTTCTAGCCAATTTAAGCTGCCAGACAGAAGGAATGGAATAAAATTAGCTGGTGTTAAATTGGTAATCCTTCAATACTCGAGAACAAAAGCTGTCATGCTCCAATGCTTAATGTCTTGTTCCGTGATCAGATTAAACACGCCAACTATTCATGTTTTAGTCAACTCCATCATGAGAATGTGACTGCCACGGTTCTTAGACAATTTTCGAGGAAACTTTAACCGCTTACTTATGAAACATGATTGTACTTTCTGCTGTATGTAAAACAGTTCTAATGACAAGTCTTCAGTTTCTTGTGCAAGGAATGAAACACTTGCGGACATGCTGTTACAGGATCTCGTATATCCGATGCCTATATTAGCACGTCTTTACACCAGAACAATTAGCCAACAATGACCATTTCTTTTCATTAACAATCAGCATATTGCAGCATTAATATTAATATTTACAGCATCTGGTCCACACCCTAATCCAAAACAACTTCTCATTTACACAACAGAGCAGTTAAAGGGTTAAGGGCCTTGCTCAAGAGCCCAGCAGTGGCAGCTTGGTGGTCCTGGGTTTTGAACTCACACCCTTACAATCAATAATCAACAGTCAATCAATATGCAAACTAGTCTGAGTTAGTTCCTGTTGTTACTTACCATATAGCATATACACGATCAGGCATAACATTATGACCCCCTGCCTAATATTGTGTTGCAGCCTTCGCTCCCCATGTGTATCAATGAGCCTTGGCCGCCCATGACCCTTGTCGCCGGTTCCCCACTGTTCCTTCCTTGGACCACTTTTGGAAGATACTGACCACTGCAGACCGGGAACACCCCACAAGAGCTGCAGTTTTGGAGATGTTCTGATTCAGTCGTCGAGCCCTTGTCAATCGCGCTTAAATCCTTACGCTTGCCCATTTTATTCAAGAGATAACTCTTAGCCTGGATAAAATGGGAGGGTTGCATCAGGAAGGGCATCCAGTGTACAACCTGTGCCAGATCATATATGCGGACCAGATGATCCTCTGTTGCGATCCCGGAACAGGGAGTGAAGGAAAGAACTGGCTGACCCTGCGCTCTGACCCCAACCCTCCAAGGATGGAATATGTGAAGAACAAATTTCACTGTGCAGTAATGTAAGTATATTCTTCATCCTCTTGTAGTTAGAGGAAGGCAGTCTGCCATATTATATTTTCCTCTTTAATGACTGTTACAAATTGTGACACTGAGCACGACGCATCAGAAGAACAGAACACAATCTTTCAAAATTAGGCTATGACATGAATCGTACATTAACACCAGCTCATCATGTAAATACTGTTCTGTAGTGAAAGATCATTATTACAAAGTGGCAGAAAATGATCGCTTGATTGCTAGACATGAGGCGGATACTCAGCTCAAATTATTGTTTTCGGTAACCCCAAAGGGAATAACAATGAGAATATTTGACATTTGAAGAATGAACATGGGAAAGGAAAGCATCAGACGGCGTAGAAGCAAATTTTTCGGCAGGGATTCGGCGTGACAGAAGGTGCCTCATGTCACTTCCACGTTAAGGATTGAGCTCTAGATGTGTGACATGCCAAGTACAGCAGCACTTGATTTTTTTTCACTTTTGCTTAAAATAGAATAGGTGTTTTCTCAGGCTTTTTAAGTGTTACACAGAGGAGTATAATAATGCTGTCATTCTGTCTAGTGGCATTTGTTTGTTGTTGTTTTCATCAGCACCAATCCACCCACTTTTTTTTTTTTTTATTATAACCAGTGGCTTATTATGAGGTTTCAGTCAAGTCCTTTAAATAAGCAAAAGTAAAGCACATACACACATTAGTGATGGGAAGCTCAGATCATTTCACTGACTCGGATCTTTGAATCTCGTTCGGCAAAATAAAAATAAAAATCTTTTTCGAGTCATTTCAGTAGAATGAACGAATCGAATTGAATGTTGCGCATGCGCAGTCAATTCTGAACGAATGAGTCATATTAAGGACTCGTTCAAAATGAACGAATGAGTCATATTAAGGACACGTTCAAAATGAACGAAAGAGTCATTAAGGACTCGTTCAAAATGAACGAATGAGTCATATTAAGTGAGTCATATTAAGGGCACGTTCAAAATGAACGAATGAGTCATATTAAGGGAATCATATTAAGGACTCGTTCAAAATGAACGAACGAGTCATATTAAGTGAGTCATATTAAGGACTCGTTCAAAATGAACGAATGGGTCATATTAAATGAGTCATATTAAGGACTCGTTCGAAATGAACGAATCGTTCATCAACGACAAATCACTACCGCACACAGGCGCTCAAAAGCACGAAAGATGATGATCTATATTAAGAGTGGGTTTAATACAGAGTACATTTTCCTACATGGATCAATCCCACGCCACGTACACCTCAATAACAATGTGTATAAGCCATTAATAACGCTCATTATCAGCATTATGCGAATCACAACGTGCATAACACAATACAGATAAAAGCACTCACCCGTCACTTGTAAATAATGTCCATGCGTCTGTCTTTTTTTGACCAAGCGTTTAATAGTATCATGCAGTTGTCCTTTTTGCTTCAAATGCCAAAGAAGACAGCAGTTTGTCCAGATGTGTTTTTGGCGTAGCTTTTTATCCGTTTGAGAGCCGAAAACGATCGCTTCACAGACGCTGGGGGTTGTTGGTACATAAAGATGCACTAATGGCATTATATCGTGTTTGGAGCCTTGGTGTTTAAAAGGAGCTGTAGTTAAACTGTTAAAACTGCCAAAGCCACAATAATTCCATGTCGTTTTACCTGAATTAAAAAAGTAAACACGGCTAGCAAATTAGTTTGTGCTAACAGCTCGGTGCTAGCTGTTAGCCACTCATGGCGCTTGCAGTTGCACAAGCTGGTCTTTAAAACGGCGCACAAACCTTTTGCTTGCCTTTTTTTACTGAATCCCGTTTGGGTAAAAATTCTTCGTTTCTCAGTTACTTCTCTTTTGTTGCTTTGTAAAATGGCGTTTTCAGTAGCATGACAACAAGACGGTGTAACGGTGACAGCGGCCGCCATTTTGTTTTCGCCCAAGTTTTTTAAATTGCAAAGTAAACGATAGGAAGGAAGTGTTAAATTAATCCAAGAAAATAAACAATAAAAAAAGATTTTAAAAATAATAATAATTATACAAACATTTAGTAAAGCTTACAATAATTATTAGCACATTACCATATTATTATATAAATATTACAATAATTATTAATAATAAATTTTATCAGCTTTTTTGTTAGAAAGTATTGTTTAAGATTTACAAAGTAAGGATTTGTGAAAGTAAAATTTTTAATAGACTAATAAAAAAAAAAAACGTTTTCTGACGAAGGTGATGGTAGTACCGGTCATGTCACTGGGTCTAAAGGGTGTTGATGGTAGTACCGGTCATGTCACTGGGTCTAAAGGGTGTTGATGGTAGTACCGGTCATGTCACTGGCTCTAAAGGGTGTTGATGGTAGTACCGGTCATGTCACTGGCTCTAAAGGGTGTTGATGGTAGTACCGGTCATGTCACTGGGTCTAAAGGGTGTTGATGGTAGTACCGGTCATGTCACTGGGTCTAAAGGGTGTTGATGGTAGTACCGGTCATGTCACTGGGTCTAAAGGGTGTTGATGGTAGTACCGGTCATGTCACTGGCTCTAAAGGGTGTTGATGGTAGTACCGGTCATGTCACTGGGTCTAAAGGGTGTTGATGGTAGTACCGGTCATGTCACTGGGTCTAAAGGGTGTTGATGGTAGTACCGGTCATGTCACTGGGTCTAAAGGGTGTTGATGGTAGTACCGGTCATGTCACTGGCTCTAAAGGGTGTTGATGGTAGTACCGGTCATGTCACTGGCTCTAAAGGGTGTTGATGGTAGTACCGGTCATGTCACTGGGTCTAAAGGGTGTTGATGGTAGTACCGGTCATGTCACTGGGTCTAAAGGGTGTTGATAGTAGTACCGGTCATGTCACTGGCTCTAAAGGGTGTTGATGGTAGTACCGGTCATGTCACTGGGTCTAAAGGGTGTTGATGGTAGTACCGGTCATGTCACTGGGTCTAAAGGGTGTTGATGGTAGTACCGGTCATGTCACTGGGTCTAAAGGGTGTTGATGGTAGTACCGGTCATGTCACTGGGTCTAAAGGGTGTTGATGGTAGTACCGGTCATGTCACTGGCTCTAAAGGGTGTTGATGGTAGTACCGGTCATGTCACTGGCTCTAAAGGGTGTTGATGGTAGTACCGGTCATGTCACTGGGTCTAAAGGGTGTTGATGGTAGTACCGGTCATGTCACTGGGTCTAAAGGGTGTTGATAGTAGTACCGGTCATGTCACTGGCTCTAAAGGGTGTTGATGGTAGTACCGGTCATGTCACTGGGTCTAAAGGGTGTTGATGGTAGTACCGGTCATGTCACTGGGTCTAAAGGGTGTTGATGGTAGTACCGGTCATGTCACTGGCTCTAAAGGGTGTCCTATCACTGGACATCAACAATTTGTTTGTTATAAATCAGATGAACAAAAGACTAGTATCTGTAGTGTTGACCCAGCGAGGCGAAATCATTGTCAGATGTTTTTCTGATATAGGATATGACACTTCAACCTCAACAAAACTAACCATATTCATTTTTGTGGACATTACCCTAACGAAACTGATAACTACTCAAGAAAAACATTTCACACATTTTTTACAGGGCTAACAGAGAAGGCCGTACTGGCAGCCCACCACTGATTGTAAGCTATTTTGATATCATGCATGAATACACAATCAACAAAGACAATTTACAGCCAATTTTCCGAGAACTGCAACAGATTCCAAAAAATTAAACTTCCACCTGGTTTGTAATGTCCGTGTTATCCGTTGAATTTCTTTCCCATGTCACACTCCACAGTGGCTCATATGAAAGTAGACACTTTAAATTTAGTAGGTTTGCATAAGCATTTCTGTTTTTTTTCCTTTTCACACAAACCTTCAAAGTAAATGCTGATATCAAACCCATTCCTGCTCTTTGAGATGCCCCAAGTGCTTGTTCATAAGGATCTTAAATCTGAAGGTGTTTATCTTCAACCACTAACATTTTGTGTAAGGTGATCCAACAGAGTGAAAAACACACCGAAAGCCATCAGACTTCCAACCATAAAATAATTCATTTTTGTTTACAGTAAGTCCCCGAATTATGAACGAGTTCCGTTCCGGGAGAACGTTCGTGAGCCGGATTCATTCGTAAATCCGACAAAGTGAGTCTTATACACCTTTAATACAAATATACAATGTAAAGCATAAAAGAAAACCATGATCATGATCTTGGTTGAATGATTCATGTTATAAGAACGAGCGACGTCTACCATCTTTTCGCCTCGGTCCAATCTTTCAATTATTTTCACTTCTGGTTCCATGGTTATTGCTTTGCGCTTCCTAACAGTTCCCCTCCAGATCACCACTGCTTTTCCCCTTGCTTGGCTCTGATTGAGTGATAATTGATAATTGAGTGATAATAGATAATTGTTCGAATATATTAACAATAGGAGTTGCTGTAGAAGCAGAATAAACTTGGACGCAACATTTCCATTATGGAGTAACGTAATATAGTTGAAATAAATGAAGACAGAATGTTGCTCCTGGACAGGTATGTAGGTAAGAACAGAAACAACAACAGAGTAGTGAAGTCATTCATGACCGTTCTCATAAACCGGCCAAATATTTCATGTATACAGTGTTACATCTTGGTTTACAAGCACCTGAATGTAGCTTATGATGCTAACAAAGCTAATTACCAGGGCTTAAAGCTCATTAAAAAGCACAAACAGACTGTAAAGACAACTATAAACTCATTCTCATAAATCAGTCTGAGACTACAATGATGTGTGTCGATAGTGCTGGCTTTCCAGTAGTCAAATGTCAAGTCTGTTAAAAGTGATAGAAAGAATGACACTGCTAATGCTAATTCTAGTTAGCATGCTAGCTCAAGTTCTATGCTTACTTCTGGGGGCAGAGCTATGTGTAAATAGGTGGAAATGTGGGTGGGCTGTTTTGTTTTTTTTGCTATGAACTCTACCTGCTGTGACAAATCCAGTCAAATCTTGCCTAATGCACCTTTAAAGTTAACTAAAACACGACGAGGCTCAATCGAGCAACAACTGACGAGAGCTCTCTACAAAACTGCAAAGCTAATTCAGTGTGCCTTCTAACCACAAGGAAAATTCAGTCACCTTATTTTTGTCAAGAAAGGTCATCTTTTGAAGCTGGAAAATAGTTTTCTTCAGGTAGAAAAACCAGCATGAGTGAGTTACAGTCTATCGGCGCTATGTGGAGAGGGTTGACAAGATGAAAGCCCGTAAAACAGAGACACGTGTAGCGTAAGCTGGCTGACATTAAGAGGAAAAGGCCATGTCTTATCTGAGAACGCTGGAGGGATAAGCGAGTGCAGGGTGGAAAGAAGGAGGAGAAGGCAAGAGCCAGAGCATATGTTTAGCATTCTGTATGGTCAAGCCTGGATACCCAGCCTTAGATGATGTATACAAATGTCTTTTATTCTCCAAATGTAAGACTGCAGGCAGATTTCTGACAGAATTCAGGTCCAGCATACCAAGTAAGTCAGATTACGGCCGGCCCCCGAGTCTGCTTGTCTGGCCCAGATTCTTTGTGAATAATAGAACTTGGGTAGGATGTCACGACATTCATACAACGGGACAAAAATATATCGCGAGGACTGGAGCGATCAGCCTTGGGCGACTGTTGTTTTTCAGATTCGGTGCCTCCGGGCGTGTCTATCTTTAGCCTGATTCGCATTCCATTTTTCATACTTTGACAAGGTCTCACTGGCTCTGACTCTTTATTCGTAAAGTGCCTCAGGTAAAACAATGGTATGAGCAAAAGGATCTTCTTTCGAAGGAACTTCCAATCTGACAAACATCAAGCTTTTAAAAAGGTTTCTCAGGAAGCAAGTTTTTTGGCAATAAAAGTTCTAGCAAATAGACTGATCAAATATCACAGATCCCGTTCTCAGTAATAGGCAAGAAGTGAAAACGACAACAACAACAATGCTCTGAGTAAACATGTTTGTGTTAGGGCTCCAGGTTTTAGATCGATCCTGACAAAATGTTAGGCTCTGCTTGCTTGGCAAATTACACAATCTAGGTCAGATACGTCTGAAATTACAGGGGTGCTTTCCTGAAGATGTTCACCCACACAGGCAGAGCTGATCTGTCTCTTACTTCCTTCTCAAATTTTCTAGCCATCAGCTTCCTTATAGTGTGTGTTTTAAACTAGTCTCTCTATAGCCTCATTACTTTATTCCTGACCAATAACTAATGCTATTCAAAAACAATAACATGTATCCAGTACTACAAAGAAACCCATAATATTCAAGTCAGTACGAAATGCTCTGGTAAAATAGTATTAATCAGCCAGTACTGCAAATCTAACAATACTCAGTCAGGATATACACGGATCAGGCATAACATTATAAAACCCTGACAGGTGAAGTGAATAAGAATTATTATCTCCTCATAATGGAACCTGTTAGTGGGTGGGATATATTAGGCAGCAAGTGAACATTTTGTCCTCAAAGTTGATGTGTTAGAAGCAGGGAAAATGGACAAGCGTAAGGATTTGAGTGAGTTTGACGAAGGGCCAAATTGTGATGGCTAGACCACTGGATCAGAGCATCTCCAAAACCGCAGCTCTTGTGGGGTGTTCCCGGTCTGCAGTGGTCACTATCTATCAAAAGTGGTCCAAGGAAGGAACAGTGGTGAACTGGCGACAGGGTTATGGGTGGCCAAGGCTCATTGATGCACGTGGGGAGCGAAGGCTGGCCCGTGTGATCCGATCCAACAGACGAGCTACTGTTGGTCAAATTGCTGAAGGAGTTAATGCTGGTTCTGATATAAAGGGGTCAGAATACACAGTGCATGACGGGTCAAGACTGTTCTGATAGCAAAAGGGGGACCAACACAATATTAGGCAGGTGGTCATAATGTTATGCCTGATCAGTGTATATCTAAAAAATCCTAGACAAAAATACTCAATCAGTACTTAAACGATAATGCTCTGCAAGTATTAAGGAAAAAGATAATACTAAATCATATTAAAGAACTAAAATGCACATAATAATCAGTCTGATAACAGTAATAATAATCAGTCAGATCAGAAAGTGGCATGAGCACAAAGCATGGCGAATCCAACACTATTTATAGTGTTAGTCTACACCAGGGGTTTCCAAACTACGGCCCAGGGGCCAAATACGAAGAAGAGGCTGTTTGTCTCATCTGTCAAGAAACAGTGTCTGTGTTCAAGGAATACAATCTGTCGCGACACTATAGAAGCGGACTCGGCTCAGCAGAATACGTTTGTACACCGTTCGAGCTAGCTTTCAGGTAGCTAAACTGATTGCAACCAGCGGTAGGCCGTGAGGAGGGGGTGTGTCCCGATAAGAAAGACATCTTAAATCAGCAGACGAATTAAAGAAATGCTAAATGATAGCATATAAGCGTATAATAAATATTTTTTTGCATTAGCACTGGATGACTTGCAGGACACAGAAGAGCTGATAATTTTTAAATGTTTTGATTTCAATAACACTGAATTAAACTATTCCAGCATTAGGAGACATAATAAATACATTTAAAATCATAATAAAATCTTCACAAAAATACTAGTGGTCACTCCGGCCCATGTAATTTTCCGGTACAGACTGACCCGGGCCCCCCATTAAGGAAAATAAAAATGATGTGGCCCTCACAGAAAAAAGTTTGAGGGTCTACACTACACAAACAATATTAAATAATTAATTAATTATAAAATTAAAAAACCTGCTGTAGTTATCATGAAGGTTCAGTGTTTTGATCCTGAGTTTGGGTTACATGAGCCTGAGGTGCTGCTTAATAATGATAATAATAATAATAATAATAATAATAATAATAATAATAATGCACTGGCAGTACAAAACAACAACAACAACAATAATTATAATTATAATTATAATAGTAAATAACTATTATTATTATTATTATTATTATTATTATTATCCAGTAATGCAAATCTAACAATAGTCACTATTAGTAAAAAGGTTGAAAAATATTGTCAATAATAATAATAATAATAAAAATAATATTAAACAATACTCTGTCAGTACTAAAAAGATAATAGTTAATAATAATTTATTTTTTACATTTTTAACTCAACGGCACTACTAAATCAATAATACTTATTAATTACTAAAGAAATAATTCTCATCCAAAACTAAAAATGGGTAAAATTATTAAAATTATTATTAAAATTCTTTTAACAAACAAAAACCCTTAAAGATGAATAATTCAGCTAATAAAGTCTAAAGAAAGAAAATATTTATATAAAAGCCATTTATATATATTTATTTAATAATAATTAAATAAATAGTAATAATACCGAAGCAGTACAAAAAAGAACAGATATAATAGAGAGAGATTTCCTGTCCTTTTTTTTTTAAACATAATGACACAATAATTATGATTCCCCATGCTAGCACTACGTCTGCTTAAGAGCAAACAGAACTGTAGGAGGAAAAAAAAAGCGAGTGCTGAGAGCGAAATGGCCGGAAATGTTAAAGCTCAAGCCGGTGAACGTGTGCAGTAATAGAGGACATGATGACCGAGCACAGCTCCCCAGACCTCCCTCTGCATTACTGACCCTCACTCTTCCCAAACATGCAGCTGTAACAGACACACAGCCTCTCCTCTAATGGACACCAGGAAAAAGGAAACTGTACAAAGACAGAAATTAGCAAATCTCAGAAAAGAATGAGTCTTGAGCAGAATTTCTATCCACACACACACAGCAAGACATGTGAGTCATGATCAGCAGAGCCTGATGGACGCCGAAGTGCTTCAGAAGAAACAATCAGAGCCATTATATCAGGCACAGTTCAGCTTAACGGGCCAAAAAAACGCAGAGCTGAAGAAAAACACGTTATCGTTAGCGAGCGGTGCAAAATGACGCTGGGTCTCGATCGGATGAAAGGCAGAGGAGGAAGAAAGAAAAAAAGTGAGCAGACTTAGCTAACAATAGTAAATGGCTTGAAGTCATATTCTAAATGTCTTTATGGATTTTCTAAAAACACTTTAATAGCTAGACACATGCACTAGGGCTGTCAGAATGATTTCCGCGCTTCGGATACTATTCGAACGTTCATATTATATTCATGTGAAGGCGATAAAAATCTATAACTAAATGTTTAAGATCCTATATTTTAAGTGACTAGCAGACATTCTTGAAAACTTATTGACTACACATTATGGATTTTTTGGAGATCTAGGTTTAAATAGAAATTTAAATACTTGTAAATTTCCCATTGGGATGAATAAAGTATCTATCTATCTATCTATCTATCTATCTATCTATCTATCTATCTATCTATCTATCTATCTATCTATCTATCTAGCTTGTCTGTCTGTCTATCTTAAATATGCATACTTACTTACTTCCTAAATAAATGTAAAAACAAAAGAGATGTTAATGAATAAAAAAAGTCTGTGCAAAAAGTGAACAATTTAACTTGCATTAATAACTGCATACTTAATGCATTAATAATAATTAATTATTGCATTAATAATTGCACTGAATCTGCAAAATAATAATATTAAAGTAATATTATTAGAGTAATATACTGAAGTGTAAGACTTTCAACCTGAGCCTGATTTGCGAGTGCTACCTTCGAAAGAAAGAGAATCCGTCTCCATGGCTAAAAATTAGTCTAACATGCAAAAAGGTAACCGTTTAGAATTGAGGTCTTAAATTTACACTGAATCTGAGAAAATAATAATATAAGAAGGATCTTACAGTGATGCGTTATATTTAGTTCTGCCCTGAGTAAGGTATTTCACACAACAGAAGACAAAAGTGAATGAATTTCGGATTTTTAAAGGATTAAATAAAGTATTTTTCCGCTCAGGTAAACAGCCAGCACTATTGCTTTTCCCATAAAACGAATGAACTCCTTCTGACCGAGCATCCGAAGCCCTCAGGAGCTGTGAAAAGGCAACACCACACCGCTGCACCGATGCGAAACGGACAGAATGCCCCAGTGACATGCCAAACTTTCACAAATAGCCTGTTTACCGAAGAAACCGTAAAGATCATCCAACAACCTGCATCATTTTTTTTTCTCATCCAGGCAGCCAGATTCTATCAAGCATGCTCTGATAAACAAGCTCTGAAACAAACGCCGGTTTTTGACAAGTTCCAGACAGTGCCACGGTCTGACATGACAGCTTCACCACCTACCGCTGAGCTTTTCCATGGAATACTTACACAGGGCAAAACAATTTAACACCACTCCAGCCTCATTTGTAGGTCAACGTATGAAAATAGGTAGGGGAGCAAAACAGATTGAGATGTCTGGCGTATGAAAAAAAAACAAAAAATAAATTAATGACTGTGTGTCCACAGGAGGCATGCTGCCCCCTAATCTTCCTGGCATAACCAACACGTCTGGAGATACGTGTACATGTACAACACTGGAACACAGAAGGTGTCAGACAGCGCTGCAGGAAACAGAGCAGGCAATTAGTGTTAGACGTTCCTGGAGTACAGTGAGGGCATGGATACACACACACACACACACTAACACATATTCGCACAAGCACAACTGTGTCACTTGCTTCGGGAGCGACCGAGGTCTTTAAAAAGAATCTTGACCTCTGAAGGCTTACGGGAAAGTCGTTCAGTAAACAAGACATTTCGACTTATTGTTTACTGAGCGTTAAGAGGCCCTTTCCTTCTGTAAGGCTGTGGGGGTTCTTTTCTGTTCAACATTAAAGCCAACTTTAGAAGTTCCATAAATGGTAGCTTTATTCAGCTTCTGATGCTGTAATGAGGAAGGTCAAGGACTCACCCCTGTCTCTCAGAGTCGACCAGGACTCGCACCAGGATTCCTGTAACTGCAACCAGTATGGGGTAATGATCCACGCTCTCCAGCCCTGTATGCACACACACACACACAGATTTTTTATTTATTTTTTTGTAAAAAGTAATGACACCCTTAATCAGATAAATGGAAGAGGACAGGTTAGTAAACACTTCATGATTAGTTGTAGTTAATGATATTATTATTATTATTATTATCTCACGCTAGAAATGAGAGATAAATCTAACCTTTAAGAAACTTCTATCAGAAAATATTTGAACAAAAGCATCACAAAGCAGATACTAGTTACTAGTTTAGTCTACTGTCCTAACTAGCTGGTTAGGACAGTAGACTAAAGTACAGTTTCTGAGACACAGAGAACTATACATAGATATTTTTATTTTATTAGTTTTTTTTTTTTTAATCCTCACGTCCTTGCTTTGTAGGATTGAAAGACTATATTGTGATATTTTTATGGAGCATTCTAGAGACATTAGGAATGAGAGACATACGAAAAAAAATAAATAAATAAATAATAATAATAATAATAATAATAAAATAAAAGCAGTACAGACAATGAAATGAAAACCAAAAATATATAATAAATTAAATTAATAATTAATAAATAAATAAATAAATACATACATAAATAAATAGCATTTAAAAAATGAAAATAAATATTTGGAAAAAAATTGTATAATGTAAAAAATATATATATTTCTATATTTTTAAAATACATTTTGACAGCCAAAAATAAAAGACCAATTAGGAGAAAAAGAAATAATTACAAAGTGAAAAGAACAATAAAATATGGAATAATATACTGAAGTGTAAGAGCCTGAGTACCACCTGAATTTGTTTGCTACCTTAGACAGAAAGAGAATCCGTCTCCATGGCTATTTCCGGCTCTGTGATGCCGGTTTGTCTATTTTTATACATAAACAGTACATACAGTCTTATTGGGATGCTGAACTGGAGTATGTGGTTTCTGCCTGCAGTGTGTAAGGTCAGCTTCTGTAAACTCCGCAGTACAGAAACAGCATTAGTTAAGGGCGCTAATGACTTATTAATAGCTTCGGATTTCTCTATTCTCTCTGATCTTGATTTCAGAGTTGGTCTCTCTGGGGGTAGATGCAGGTCAGAGATTGGTTCAGTTCACTTTGGTGTCCTTCAGGGTTCAGTCTTGGGCCTCTTTCTATTTTGGCATTTTTTTCCTATTGATCATTTTTAATTCATTCTAAACCTGGTGATAATTTAGTAGTCTTTTATACTGCATATATCTTATATCGTACTTTTCTTTCATACTGAATTTCTAAGAGAAGATTATGAATGGCTCCATAAAAGGATGGCTTTTTTTTTTGGTGTGTGTCTTCACTGAAGTAATGCTCATAAAGCTGTCTCTTTCAATTTAAACCTTGATTGAATCAGCTTTAAAATAACAAAACTAGGAGTTTTATTCGATGCGAGTGATCCAGATGTGCAGTATACTGTTAAAACATCCTTCTTTCGTCTCAGAAATATTGCTTGATAACACCCTCTGTACTCTTTCCCCGTGGTTACAAAGATGATCGATACTTTTGTCTTTTCTCACATTGATTATTGCAATGGGATCCCTGCTGGGGTCTTGAAGTCTATAATAAATAAAGTGCAGTACGTGCAAATTTTCACAGCTAGAATCCTGACTAGGTTCAGGACAAGTGATGCCATCAGTCCTATTTTGAAGAGGTAGCACTGGCTTTCTGTCAGGACATGCGTTTCATTTTGATGTTAAAATCCTCATGCTTACATACAAGGCTTTGTATGGTTTCTTCGGTACATTTAACCCATTATAATCCAAAGCATGCTCTCTGCTCCTACAACTCTGGTTTTTTACATCTTCCTCATACAGTGGAACCTTGGCATGCTGTTCTATTTTTAGCCCAAGCTTGGTGGCACGACTTCCTGTGAGGAGCCTTGACATGGAATGCTTGGCTTGGGTCAGTTTTTTGTAAGCAGCTAAGCTTCGTATTGGTCATATTGGTCATATTTTTGGGTCACTGGAATAGATTATCTACATTTACATTATTTCTGATGGGAAAATTTGTTTTACTATACAAATTTTCACCTTAAGAACTGTGAAGACAGTGAAGACACATACTTACACATAATTACTTTCTATGATAACTGTACTCACATTAGATGCACATGAATTGAACATAGCTTTGGCTGAATGCACATTTTCGTGACATGTCTTGACCAAAATCTACAGAAAAAAATCTGCGGTCAAAAGCTGTGTTCATTTCTGCGACTGCAAAATGGCAAAATCCTGAAGAGACTGATTTTAATCTTCTTCACAGTCTCAGACTACTTAAATCTTTTCTTAAAACTGAGTTCTTTAGGTTTTGGAATTTCTTTAATTCATGAATTTGTTTTGTATGATTTAGTTAAAATTAAAATTTAGAATTATATTTTATTTTTAACTGTATTTACGTATTTTTATTTACTTTGTTTTGTGTCTATTTTCTTCCCCAAGTGTTTTGGGGTGCCTCTTAAAATACAAAAAATATTATTATTATTATATTATTATTATTATTATTATTATTATATTATTATTATTATCATTAAACTCATAGCTATAGTGCAATATTTAAGGAATTAATTATAAGAACATAAGAATGTCAGACAGGAAACATCTTAGCAGATTGATTAAATAAATAAAGAAAGAAAGAAAGAAAGAAAGAAAGAAAGAAAGAAAGAAAGAAAGAAAGAAAGAAAGAAAGAAAAAAAAGAAAAGAAAGAAAGAGAGACACTTCAAGAAAAAAAAAGTTGAATAAAGGAGAAAAAAGAAAATAGTATACCAGGTACTTGTGCTCCTACTGATTCAGTCTGAATAAACACAATTTGCAGTGCAATTCAACTCACCGTTTACCGAGTAAATCACTGCGGATTCCTGCAGCAGCGCCACAAAGGCAATTTAAAGAGCCACAGATTCTTGAACACTGTGCAGCAAAATCTTCTAAGTGCATCAGAAACTTGTGTGATGTTGCTGATAACACGTCTGTCGAACCCTCGGTGTAAATCCGGCTCGAGCCGTTCAAGACGATGAGGCCGTACCGGATGATATTTAACTGATAATTGGATTTCTGAAGTGTGGAAAATCACTTTAGTGCAATTATTTAGAACACGGAGTATATGCTAAACGGAACACGCGCCATTTCATGAACGATTATGTTAAACCTGGTGTGAACGGAAGCTGATGGATCCTGCACTGGTAATGCAGCGTGCCTATTTTATCACTATGCCATACAACAGAGCTTGCATTCAAAATATAAATCACCCAGAAATGTCGAATGCAAAAGACTCAACATTACTGAAATGAGATGCCATCTGAATCCAATCTCACTAACTTTCTTTCACTGTTCATGCTTTATTATGTTTCCCTCTCAGGAATGCCTCTCAGGAACAGGACTGAAAACGTCCCATCCAAAGCTCACCCCAGCTGTTAAAAAGCTGACATATACGGCTCACCTTGTCAAAGACGTCCTCGGGCACTGGCGCTCGTGACGCTTAGCACTAAGAGGGTGACCCTGACTTCATGCATTATGAATATTGTCATTCTATTGTGTCATGTCTGATAAATTGGCACTCGGAGATGTGGAGAAGTTCGATATCCTCTGGCGAAATTGAGTTATGGTTTAACGCCAAGACTGTCTCCTTTTCTGATGACTTTCAAATGAGCGGGATTTAGATTAAGGTGATGGATGTAATAAGAGATGAGTCAGTCAGGTCAAGTGGTTGCTTCAGCCGAGAATGATATTCATGGATAAATTAGGGGTGTAATAAGAATTGTGCATTGTGCATCCTGGGAAATGTTTGATTCACACTGTAGGAATGAGCATTCTGTAACTAATTGCTCTAAAGTAACTGTATTACCTCAACTTCAGACATCTCAATATACTGATCATTTACTGGACCTGAGAGCTCTGGGTCATTCACATTCACATTTGTTCACGGGGTCACAGGGATCTGCTGGAGCCTATCTCAGCACACATTGGGCAAAAGGCAGGGGTACACCCTGGACAGGTCACCAGTCCATCACAGGGCCACACATATAGACAGACAACCACACTCACTCACGGGCAGTTTAGAATTACCAATCAACCTAATTGATTCTTCAGGCTTCTACCTGTTCGAACCCAGGACCTTCTTGCTGTGAGGCAACAGTGCTAACCACTAAGCCACCCTGCTGCCCTGTTTCTATGCTATTATAATTTTTTGTATAATAATAATTCAATTTTTGAGCAATTTTTTGTATTTTTTTGTAATTTTTTGTATTTGCCCTAATAAATATGTAAAAGCTTGTAATATGTAATTTTTTTCCTGCCTGTACAATACAAAAAACATTCATAGAACCAGACACTGCTTTTCTACTCTAGAGCCCTAAAATTTACTATATGTGTGCCAACATAACCATTCAGTGTCATTATACTGAGTTATGAGATGATGCGACTTAAACTAGTTTTGGCAGAGTTTCACGACTAGTTAAACTAGTACTGCTTAACATTAACGCAACATAGGCGTCATATTTACGCCGAATTGTGATAACAATTGTCAGCTCTCCTGCTGTTCATGAAAAACGAATGGAAGATTATATTTAACCCCTTAGTACAAGCGCCAAATAGGAATACTGATCAATCCTACACATGACCATAGATATGAAAAGGTCATTCCGGATTATGGTGGTGTTATAGATGAAGAGCGATTCCGAGTATGTGCTGGCGTTACCTGGCAGGCGAAGGTTGACTACGCGGTCGAAGAGGTTTCTCTCAGCCGTCACTCGATTCAGCACCTGGTTCAGGAGCTGGAGGACAGATATACAAAGAGCTGTCAGTAACCAAACAGCACGTGTACTAAAGTACTCTGAGCTATTTATACTTCTCACACTCATTGGGGTACAGGTGTGAAAATCTTTCAGGAAAAAGCTGTTCGGAATAGAGTAAATGGAGACAGCCATGAATTTCAATTTCAAGAAAGAATGACGCAAGGTAACAAAGAAAAAGGAAAAGCAAGAGAGAGAGAGAAATCGGAGTAAGAAAAGGGGAGAATGAGAGGAAAGAACAGTCTTGCCTGTGAAAGCCTCTGTAAGGAATAAAAATCACACTCCACGCACACACCTACAAAAACAGGATGTGTAGGTAGGTCTTACCTTACACTTGCATTAACACAAACAGAAAAACACACACACACACACACAAAAAAGTGTTAAAAATATGCAAAACAAACAAGCACACGAGGATTTCCATGAGCGGATTCTTAACAAAAATATTAATTGAGAATTAATTATTAATTATACCTCTCTAAGAGTGTAGAGTGCATAAGTACAGAAGAAGAAGAAGAAGAAGAAAATATCCCAGCTTGTTAGGGTCACAGCACAGGGTTAGCCATGATATGGGACAGCTTGTTGGTGGTGGGGCTTGGAACACCAACCTTCTGATCAGTAACCCACAGCCTTAACCACTGAGTCACTACTACCACATGATAAAGTTTTGCCATACAATACATGGCAAAATTTATTTGTCAAATAAGCTTTAAAAACTATTTCCACTGCACAGTTACTCTAAACATAGCAAGCATTTGCCTTCACCCACCTGTGCCAAGCGACGGAGCAGAAGCTCGGCTGAGGGTCGGCTCCAGTCAAGGAAGATCTCGGGTACCAGGGTGACGGTCATTTCTAGCACTCGCAGCAGACTGACAGACAGGTCGAAGCACGTGGCACACACTTTCAGCTGCCTCGTGTCCACAAAGTTGCGCTCTGGACGCTCTGCTGCCTGCTGGATCTGTCAGAAAATGATTTATTAATACTCCTTTTCTTACCATGATGTATTACTGTCATCCTGCATATGAAGATTTATTAGCTTTATATGAGGATCAACAAACCCTAGGGAGCTTGTAACCCATTGGTGTATCTACCAACCCTGGGGGGGTGTAGTGTTTACTGACACTCAGTGGATATCTGCTGACCTAGGAGAGATCTACCTATCTTGGGGGCTCTATCAGTCCTGCTTAGATTTACCAATCCTATAAGATTTACAACCTGAGAGCATTAAGATCCCTTAGAGCTCTGTCAGTCCTGGGAGCTCTGTGAATCCTGGAGGGTCTACCAGTCCTGTAAGCTCTACAAATCCAAGGCAGATCTGCTAATCATGAGACATCTCCCAATCCACAAATCCTGGGGCCTTTACCAAGCTACCAATCCTAGGAGATCTACCAACCTTGGGATCTCCTCCAACCCACAAATCCTGGGAGATCTACCAAACTACTAATCCTGGGAGATCTACCCATCCACAAATTCTGGGGGATCTAACAAGCTATGAATCCTGAGAGATCAACCAAACCTGGGAGCGCTACCAACCTACAAATACTGGGGGCTCAACAAACCTACAAATCTAGGCAGCTATACCAACCTACCAATCCTGGGAGATCTACCAAACTACCAACCCAGGAAACTCCTCCAACCCACAGATCCAGGGAGATAAAACTAACCCACAAATCCTTGGGGGATCTAACAAACTACCAACCCTGGGAGCTCTACCTACCCTGGAAGCTCTACCAACCTACGAATACTGGGAGCTCTACCAACCTTCCAAACCTGTGAGCTCTACCAACCTACCAATCCTGGGAGCTCTACCAACCATGGGAACTCTATACAACACCAATAACACCACCAGTTAAAGGTCATCTGTGCCTTTTTATCAGTGTGGCGGTGTTGCTCATTGCTGTAGGTCGTAAAAATGACTTCGATGGCTTAATTTTTTCACACAAATATTAATCGATTTGAATCCAAGAAAAACTAAGCTACTGCTGTGACAAAATACCCAGCTCTATCTGCAAAAAAATGGACAAACCCTATCGACCACATTTCTTCCAACATACTTTGCATCTATGTTATTCAGCATCATTTCATTTCAAGCTTTCACTAATTAAATGTTTGGCTGGCTATTTCCCGAATAAGGTGTTTGAAAACTAATCACTACCTCATGCTACTCCCTTATATTACTAATACTTATTGTTTTCTCTGCTCTTATGATTTAGCTTGTTTTCTGGTTTGTAGTCCATAATAACAATCCCTTTATTCAGGTCAAAGCCTATCAGTGTGAGCCTCCCACAAGTCCCAGTAGTCCATTACTCCTACTATACATTATTAACACAGGGGTTTAGCATGACACACACCTGACCAAACGCTGCCTAAAATATCTGCTAAGCTCCAAAAGACTATTCTAGTATTGCGCAAATAAAGACAGCATTTCTAATCAGTCCACTGCACCACATGGCTCCAGCAGCTCTCTAAGGAGGTAGCTGCTAAACAAGTGTGTCCCTCTCAAGATTGCTGCCTTTTAAATTAGGGATCATCAGAGATAAAAGTCACCCAGCAAGAGCTAAGTCCGACCATCAAAGCCCAATCAGTAAATGTAGACCTGGTGCGTCTGTCTGCCACAAACACTGCTGCGTTAAGAGATGCTTCTGGCTGAGCAGAGTGCTTTTCCAGCTCCCCTGCTAGAGCTTAATTTGCTGCCAAACAGACCAGGGAGTCCTGCTCTTTCCCACAATTTCCCAAGAGAGTCGAAAGTATCCCATTGCTAATAATGACACTGTACCAAGGGCCGGAAGCCTGTTTTCGCTTCCGAAATCAGTCTTTATGGGCGTCTTTCTTCTATCGCCAAATCTAATTAGAGAGGAAGACAGGACCGAATGTGGAGAAAAAAACAACAAGCTCGGTGCTGAGAAGACGCTGAAGTGGAGGTCATGTATGCAAAGGCATTGTTGGAAAAATGATTGCTTGCATAATTAAAGAAGAGGGTTGTGTTTGTTTCACATCAGCATGTGCCACATACACGGGGTAATCAAACACTGGTGGCATGAAACATATATTTAAAATGTTTTATATTTATATTTATATTTAAAAATGGTAAGGGCAACCTTTTTTCCCCTCTGTTTATCATAAATTTACCAAATTGCCTGTTTACTAGAAATATTACTCCTCATTTCATGCTTGAAATTGTCTAGATGTATTGGCGGACCGTTTAGTTTATTTGTTTATTTCAAGCATTGATTTCGAAAAAGAAGTAAAATTATCTGCCAAAAGAAATCATTTCTTCCAGAAGAAACGGCGTAATAATCTCATATATTTTCCTGGAATCTCACTGAGGAATGATACATAAATTAAACTACACTCGAGTTTTTTTTTTTTTTTTTTTTTTACTTGATAAGATGTAAACACACCATTCAGCTGGATTCGAACAATGGATTGAAAGCAGGTACCATAAATCCGCGCAATACTGTTTTCACTTAGCTGCAAATACAAGCTGCTCGATCACAAAAACAGTCACCGAGTCCTAAAAATTGACTTAGTCATTTGTATGCAAATCGTATTGCTTAAAATGGAAAAGACTAATCCACTACAGCAAATGGTGACAGTACTGACAATACTATTGAACATTCCATCTATGAATAATTTAAATGTTTCAAGCAGTTCAAGTCTGGAGACAGCTGTAATATTTCATTAAACTCTGCTGTGACAAGGCCTTTTGCTCAATAGATTTGCTTGCATGCACATTAGCAACTGGCAGCTTCAAAGTGTGCACCAACAAGGCGGTAATGCAGCTGTATTGGAGTATTGGAGCTCAATCCTGAGGGCGGAGCCATAGGCTTTTTAAATTGGCGCTCTCTTACCTCCTGGATCATGCCTATGAACTCCGAGAAGGCCCAGTTGAGTTGGTTGAGGACGCTGTTGAGGAAGCTAGCAGCCATCTCTTTATCCTGATTCAGGAGCTCCGCCATATGCCTTTGGAGCAGAAGTGATGGACAAGGCTCTGCAACCAGTCAGAGAAAAGCATGTTGTTTGTTGACTCTTAAAACGGCGATAAGCAACAACAGCTAAATGCTAAAATACGGGGCTCAGAAACTATTGTTTGGTAGAGTGGTAGCGGTTAAGGTGTTGGACTACTGATCAGAAAGTTGTGAGTTCAAACCCCAGATCCACCAAGCTGCCCCTGAGCAAGGCTCTTAACCCTCAGTTGTATAAAATGAGAAAAAAATGTAAGTCGCTCTGGATTTCTGCCAAATACCAGAAATGTAAATGTTCAGCATCATTCAGGTGATCACGAATTGCTTTATATTAACTACTACACAGAGTATAATATAGTGGGCCCTTACCCTTCGATGCACTATATACTCTATCCTTTACATGTGATTAAGCCTCAGGAAGAAAAAATAATCTATATCCATGTCTGGACATCTGACCATCATATTGATATGTTGGTCTCCCATAAACTGTTACCAGAAGATTGTAAGCATACAACTGTCCAGAATGTCTGTGTATACTGTAGCATTACGCCATTATAACAGCAAAGTGAGGACAATGAAAATGCAACAGCTGTCCATCACATTTATTCACACATATATAATCGCTGCTATTGGCTATACCGTATTCTATGAAGGTCCTATTACTGGTTGCCATAGTGATAATATTTAGGGGCTCAAGTGGTTAAAGTTCTGGGTTGTTGATCAGAAGGTCAGGGTTCAAACCCCAAGCTGCCACTGTTGGGCAAATGAGCAAGGCCCTCAACCCTCTCTACTGTATCATAGCTGCCCTTGCACTCTGACCCCAACTTCCTCAGCTGGGATATGGGTAGAATAGGATTCCACTGTGCTGTAATGTATATGTGGTGATAATAAAGGCATCTTCTTCTCTCGATTTATCATTGTATGGTGCAACTAGCATTCCAAATAAGTTTTCTTGCCTCTAAAATGAAACATTCTGTAGGGTGTTTGTGTATAATTCACCAGTGTATATCAGCATGACATCATAGCAGATGCTCTTTGCCCCGGATCACATGCTCTGTACTATCTTCATTCCCATTGGTCAACAAGTTGCTCCATATCTGCAACCTTGTCGCCTCGCTGATTTGGGCATTTAGTCACTGACATCTTTCATTCAGAACAAAATATCTCCAGTCACTTTGTAGCTGCGACTCGCTGTATGTTTGAAAGTGCCATCAGGGTTGAATCACCTGAGTTGGACAGTCACACTGACTCTGTACAAGCCATCCTCTGACCACAGTATCACATAATCAGGCATAAAATCTTAACCAAAAAAAAAAAAAAAAAAATCAGGCACATTTGCCAGTGTTATTCTTGCAATTTCAGACAAAAGAGCATTACAGAGCATTCTGGGTAATTCAACACTACCCATACTAAAGAGCCTGACCTGACATGCTAAAAGCCAGACAGAGAAATGTGAAGACTACAGCGGACGCTCTGAATGAAGCCCTGAATGAAGCCCTGAATGAAGCTAATCAGCCGATGTGGTCCGTTAACACAGAAATAACCTTTGTGTTTAATTAGACTGAGCGAGTCCCTCCATGCTGCTCAATGCCCTCAAAGGGCAAGAGAAAGAACACAACAGCAAGTGAGAGATTAAAAGAGCAGGACACAGAGATGAGGAAATGAGGACAGGGCATATCACCAATTTGAGGATGAAGGCTTTAATGAAAATGGAAATGAAAATCAGGCGTAGTTTTGGCCAGTTTTATGCTCTCTATGACATGGGTGGGCATCTGTTCTGTCAATTTTGCCCAATAAAGACGCTTTGGGGAGAGTAATACTCATACAACCAAGACACTGTAAAAGAGGTTACGGTCCAGCAGGAGCCAGTGCTGTCCAGAAACTGTTCAAGTTTATTTGTACCTCGGCATTCGAATTTAATTCGTTCTTAAGGTGAAAATTTGTATTGAGAAACGAATTTTCCCATAAGAAATAATGTAAATGCAGATAATCCGTTCCAGACACCCATAAATATGACCGATACGAAGCGTATGTAAACTGTATGGCTGTTTACAAAGAACTGACCCAAGCCAAGCGATCCATGTCTAGGGTCCTCACAGGAAGTTGTGCCACCAAGCTTAGGCTAAAAATAGAACAGACCACCCAACAGACCTTGTTTTTTTTTTAACAAGTGCTAGTTTAAGGATTTCAGCATGAGGCCTTCACCCATCATTTGAAGACAGAAGTCAGTGACTGAAAGTCAGACAGATCTTGATGCATGTTGTCCTAGTATGGTGAGAGATGATGGATCAGTGGAGCAGTGGTAGAGGATCTGAGGGAGCACAGTACACTACAGGGATCAAGTTTATTTTTCTCTATACAAGAGGTTCTTTCTTTCTTTCTTTTTCTTTCTTTCTTTCTTTCTTTCTTTCTTTCTTTCTTTCTTTCACTGTGTTCCTTCCTTCCTTCCTTCCTTCCTTCCTTACTTCCCTTTCTCTGTACTTTTGTTCGTTTATTCCTTCCTTCCTTCCTTCCTTCCTTCCTTCCTTCCTTCCTTCCATCCTTCCCATCTTTCTTTTCTTTCTCCTTCCCTTTCTCTGTACTTTCCTCCATATAAGAATTTCTTTCTTTCTTTCTTTCTTTTCTTTCTTTTTCTTTCTTTCACTGTGTTCCCTCCTTCATTTCTTACATCCTTCCTACCTTTCTGCCTTACTTCCTTTCTTCCCGTATTTCTTTTCTTTCTCCTTCCCTTTCTCTGTACTTTCATCCAGATAAGTTTTTTCTTCTGACAGCTTCCTTCCTTCCTTCCTTTCCCTTTGCTTTCCTTTCTCTTTCCCTTTCTCCATACTTTCCTTCCCTCCCTCCTTTCTCCTCGTCTTTCCTCTCTCATTTCCTTTCTCCCTATTTTCCTTCCTTCCTTCCTTCCTTCCTTCCTGTCTTCTTTTCTTTCTCCTTCCCTTTCTCTGTACCTTTGTTTGTTCATCCCTTCCTTCCTTCCTTCCTTCCTGTCTTTCTTTTCTTTTCTTTCTCCTTTCCTTTCTCTTTCCTCCATAAGAATTTCTTTTTCTTTCTTTCACTGTGTTCCTTCCTTCCATTCTTCCTTACTTCCTGTCTTTCTTTTCTTTCTCTTTCCCTTTCTCTGTACTTTCCTCCATATAAGATTTTTTTTCTGACACCTTTCTTTTTCTTTCTTTCTTTCTTTCTTTCTTTCTTTCTTTCTTTCTTTCTTTCTTTCTTTCTTTCTTTCTGCTACAGAGGCTTCTTCAGAAACTTCAGAGTTTTAGAGTAGAATTCTCCTTCATGTTTTTAACTTGGGAAGAAATGAGAAATAACAGTGATGTGCTACAATGGAGATAATCATGATTCACGTTCTGCCAAATAAAGGAAAGCTTCGAGAAAAGACTGGCACTGTGTCTCATGTCTGTATTACAGAACAGTGTTAAAACACTATGACCAATCTGAGCTGATGTAATCTGATCATGCTGAGCATAGAGAAAAAATCTAAAGTATAGAAATCTGACATCATGCTGCTTTAAAAGATTAGCAGTAGCTCAGTATTTACATTGAATAAACTACATTTGGTTAGAATTGTTGTAGCTACTTAACCAAAGAAAGTCAACATCAGATTGCAGATTTTTATTCACTTACCTACAACAATATTTTAGAATGATTTCCTATAGACTGCTTAGGGTTCAGCGTAATCACGTCATGTGAGATACATTTAATCAGTCAAAGTGAGACCATTTGCATATAAAGGTTTAGAAATCTTTCATAAGAAAGAAGAAACACTGATCAAATGTGATTTTTCTTCCAACTTCCAATACATAAATAAATATTAATATATGTCCAAGTATGGGCTACCATGTGATGTATGAGGTTGCTTTCCAGAACATCATTATCTTCATAAAACAGCTAAAGATCCGCCTTGTCCATGGAAATTTCCATGAAATAACCCCTAACATGTATTGAAAAAAAATAAAGAAAACACCTCTACTTGGCGTACTTTGCTCCTCTAGCACTCAATTAAAAATCTTCTATAGTAGCACTATATGTATTGCCCACTGATTGATAAATTGGAGTTTCTTATTTTTAACTCACTTTGAATAAAACAAAAGGAATAAATGTAAATGGAATATACCCCTGATCAGGCATAACATTATGACCACCGACAGGTGCCGTGAATAACACTGATTATCTCCTCATCACGGCACCTGTTAGTGGGTGGGATGTATTAGGCATCAAATCAACCACAAATTCCTCAAAGTTGATGTGTGAAAAATGGGAAAGCGTAAGGATTTGAGCGAGTTTGACAAGGACCAAATTGTGATGGCTAGACCACTGGATCAAAGCATCTCCAAAACTGCAGCTCTTGTGGGGTGTGCAGTGGTCAGTATCGATCAAAAATGGTCCAAGGAAGGAACAGTGGTGAACCGGCGACAGGGTCATGGACGGCCAAGGCTCACAGATGAACGTGGGGAGCAAAGGTCCGATCCAACAGACGAGCTACTGTTGCTCAGATTGCTGAAGAAGTTAATGCTGGTTCTGATAGAAAGGTGTCAGAATACACAGTGCATGACTTACAGGACTTGAAGTATCTGCTGCAAATCATCTTGGTGCCAAATACCACAGAACACCTTCAGGGATCTAGTGGAGTCCATGCCTCGATGGGTCAAGGCTGTTTTGGCAGCAAAAGGGGGACCAACACAATATTAAGGAGGTGGTCATAATGTTATGCCTGATCGGTGAAAATGCCTTGTTTCTCAAAAAGTCCTCCGTGTCTACTTTTATATAAACTACTAACCACCACTGTGGAGTGTGACATGATGAAGAAACCCAATACTGAACATGGACACGATATGACAACACTCATCAGGTTGTAGGATAAAATTGTTGGTGGTGGCCCGGTCTACGTTTGAGACTAAATCGCCAGCTCTACATAAGAGACTGTATCAATTAAACTGAGGTAAAAGTCTATTGTCTGACAGTGTCAACATCCCACTGCTCGCACACTTCCCCCCACTACTACTTCCCAGATCTACTACAGAGATTTCATTAACAACACAAAGGCATATCTGCAGTCTTTAATAGATTCGAACAAACCGGCGCACACGTTCGCGCTCGGCGGCGTATTCACAGCTCAGAGGATGTAATCAGATAAACACGTTCTCTTTTTTTCCCCCTCCTGGGCTTCGGCGCTGATGACATGAAAAGCATGGGTAATTCCTAATTACAAAGCATTAAGTGCATGGAAATGAAGAGAGCATTTATTCCGACGAGAGCTCGGGGAGAGCTGTGGACCTTTCGCGAAACGAATTTGTTTGCGGTTGAGTAGAACCTGCTGTTCCGAAGTCGATTTCCCAATGTTCTTCATTAGATTAGACAATACAGGGCTGAGTAGATTGGCTTCTTCTGCATTATGCCACAGATCTCAGCAGAGTAGAGCTCGAAGAGCGACTGATGAATTCGAATGCAAATCCGTGATAGGGGGATTATTAACGAGGATGTGTGTGTGTCAACAAACAGCAACGTGAAGGTCTGAGCGTGTGAGATGTAAGAACTTGTGAAATGAAGCGGACTAACCAGAAAATAAATAAATAACCCATTGTGGGACAGAAGCTTGAAGGCGTGAACAAAGTCTAAGGAAAGGTTTACTATTATATGCATCTAAAAAAAATCTCTAGACTTAAATGTAGTCAGCGGCTACTTATAGAACAATACAGCATGGCTCGGTAAAAGAAAAAATGATTTCCCATCATATAACACTGTATGAAAGGTAGAGGAGTTTTCTCTGGAGGTTACATCTGCCATGATTAGTGAAATAAGACTCAATTTTATTTTCTTAAATGATTAAAATTAGACATATTTCATTCAGATAAAAAAATAAGTGTGAAGGTATATTAGCCAGTCTTTCTCAAAGGAAGAGCTATTAATCATGAGACAGTCAGTGCCAGTGCATCCAAACCCAGATGACGATGCATCAGATTAATCAGAACACATGAATATTTTCTGTGGTTCAGTCCCAAACTGGAGTTTTATCAGAAATTTAGTGCACTGTGTAGAAGGGGACAAAGTAAAAAATTTTAGAAACAGATCAAATTAAAATATACAAACAAACAAACAAACAAACAAATAAATAATTAAATAAATGGGAGTAAACGTATATAAAATGGCATTAAAAACATTAATGTTGGTAAATAAATAAAGAATAAATAAATGGAATAAAATAAACACACCAAAAACCGACCACCAAAACGAAATAAATTGAAACAATTAATGTAAAAAAAAGTCTAACGAGCATTGATGTAAATAAATAAAAAACAGTAAACAATTATTATTTACAAATAATTATTTTTATTAATAATTATTAAGTTATAGTAAACTATATTCTTTATTTATAGACTGTAAATAAATAAAAATGAAGGTAAAATAAAAATAAGAGTTTATGACGAAATAGTTTTAAAGTAAAAAAATGTCAGTGGTGTGAGTTAATAACAAAACAAACAAATAAATAAACAGGAAGAAAGAAAGAAAGAAAGAAAGAAAGAAAGAAAGAAAGAAAGAAAGAATAAATGAAATAAAATTAACACACCAAAAACCGACCACTGATACGAAATAAATTGAAACAATTAATGTAAAAAAAGTCTAACGAGCATTGATGTAAATAAATAAAAAACAGTAAACAATTATTATTTACAAATAATTATTTTTATTAATAATTATTAAGTTATAGTAAACTATGTTCTTTATTTATAGACTGTAAATAAATAAAAATGAAGGTAAAATAAAAATAAGAGTTTATGACTAAATAGTTTTAAAGTAAAAAAATGTCAGTGGTGTGAGTTAATAACAAAACAAACAAATAAATAAACAGAAAGAAAGAAAGAAAGAAAGAAAGAAAGAAAGCTGACCAACAAAAAAATAAGATTAAAATGGAAACAAAAATAAATAAATAAATAAATAAAATAAAGTGCAAAAAGCATCAATGTAAGTAAAAAAAGAATAAAACAGTATATAATAATTATTTACGAATAATTATTTGTATTAATAATTATTAAGTAATGTTATAATAAACTATATTTTTTATTTATCAACTTCAAATAAATAAAAATGAAGGTAAAATAAAAATAATAATATATGACTAAATAGTTTTAAAGTACAAATGTCAGTGGTGTGGGTCAGTAACAAAACAAGCAAACAAACAAACAAACAAACAAACAAACAAATAAATAAATAAGTTAATAAATGAAAACCAAACTGTAAGAAAACATTACTGTGTTTAAATAAACTAAATACAGCATGAATGTTTGGTAAACAGATTTTAAAAAAATATTTGATTTGATTATTCGGTAATGTTCCTCTGCAAAGACTGGCTTGCGTATTACCCAAGCGAGAACAGCCTGTGCACCATCTCCACTGCAAAGTGAGCCGTATAACATCTAAAAGTGGGTTCACGGTTAATTACCTGAGCCGAGCCACGCTGTTAAGTAAAAGAGAGCTAGTAGTTTCATTGAGGAGCGGATAGAAGAAAAATGGAAATGGGGGGAATAAAATGTGAGTGGAACTTACTTCGGAAACTAGCAATTGACAAATCTCCTGGAAATCATGCAAATGAGAGTGAGAAAATTGGAGGTTATTAGCACAGAGACAAGGCCAGTGGAACAATGAGAGTAAAGCATGCGGAATATAAACACAATAAAGTGAGAAGCTGAGAAGTATCATAGCATCTCATATGTGGAAGACACTCATTTAACATCATGAAAATGAAGGCCAGAACTTCTAACAACATGTTTATTCATTTATTCATCTTAGCTCAGGGAAGTGGATTTGGAAAAAAAAAAATGGCCGCACATCCTGGACACGCTGATCCATCTTCGGGCAGACATCCATCTCACACCAACACATTCCCACCTCAGGACACTTCAGAGTATCTAATCCAAGACACAAACTGAACAAAATGCACACAGAGCCTTCGAGCTTGTAATTTTTTTCCTCCTCTATTTTTCTTTTGCTTTTGACACCGATGTTCTAACGCTGCCAAGTCACTTGATAAATCTTTCGTTAATTCATCCTGATATATCTGTTAGATCTTTATCAGATGTCATACCATGGCTCCTTCCAATCAGATCTGGACACTATGATGAATCCATTGTAAAGTAAAAAAAAATTCTTACAGTGTAAATGTATCTGAAAAATATAGAGTCTATTTATCTAGTACAGCGGAACCTTGGCATAGGAGGCGAGTTCTTAGGATGAAAATCTGTAGAGCAAACCAAATTTTCCCATAAGATATAATGTAAATGCAGATAATCCATTCCAGTGACCCACAAATATGACCAATATTCCCAATACGAAGCGTATGTAAACTGTATGGCTGCTTACAAAGAACTGACCCAAGCCAAGCATTCCATGTCAAGGGTCCTCACAGGAAGTCGTGCCACCAAGCTTGGGCTAAAAATAGAACACACCACCCACGCCACCAATCTGTCAGCTAAAAAACGCCTGAAAAATCACCTAGCTTTTGAACGCATGCTGAAGGCAACAATGGTATCGTGGGTTGACTCTTTCCAAACAGCTTTCACTGACTGAAAAAATAATCGTGAAATGCAAATTTCTTGCAGAATTTCAATTCTTAAGGCGAAAATTCATAAAGGGGGTGCATTACGAAGTTCCACTGTACTTCAAATAATTTCTTTACGGTAAACAAATATAAGATTAATAATCTTTCTGCACCTTTTTCTTTTACTAATTACAAGTTTGTTGTTTTAGCAGATTTTTCTACATTTTTTTCTATATTTATAGAAATTTTAAAGCATAAATTTATGAAAATATGTAACGCAAACAAGAGGAATAATCCTATATTTGATTTATTATTATTATCCCACAATAAGTAATACATTTTCCCATTTCATTTGCATAATTATTTTACACCAATGGTTAGTGTTGCCCATTCTTCTTAAATTTCCGCTGGACGTTTTATGTGATTATTTTTAGTATAGATAAATGATAAAATCCATACCATCTTTGGCTTTGAGGCTTTGACGCGACCCCACATTATGCACCCTGTGTGAAGCTGGGTTATAAAGCTTTATACCTCAAATAAACTAACAGTTAAGAACTACAGTATTTTACAGCTCAGTGCTGACGAGGTCTCAAATGGAATTAGCCAGAAAGTGGGGATTCGTTCATTTTCAGTAAGAGCAGCTGCGGGGCAAATATTAATGCAATCATTCTTATATGCTATCGTTTCTATAGCAACACAAAATTCACATAGACTTGTACAGCAGATGCTCCACATACACGAAGTCTAATATTAAATATATGATTGTTATTCAATAGAAAAACTTATGATCGTTGCTACTGGAAAGCTTTTCGTGAATGTTTGGAAGGAGTCGTTGGTGTCAGAACTTTTTTTTTTTTTTAACTTCCTGTTAATTTTCCTCCATTTGACTAGAAACAGCTGGAGAAAGGAAATTATTTCCATTTAACTTATTTCCATTATTTTCAAATGAGGAGGAGGTTCCCTTCTGAGCCTGCTTCCTCTCAAGGCTTCTTCTTCATATCATCTCAGGAAGTTTTTCCTTGCCACCATCGCCTCAGGTTTGTTCATTATAGGATAAATATTAGGGATAAATAGTACTTGACTTTAAACGTTATATTTTTTTCTGTAAAGCTTCTTTGAGACAATGTCCATTGTTCAAAGCGCTATACTAATATACCAAATTGAATTAAATTCATGACATCTTACATTCCACCTTAATAACAAGAATTCACTTGATTTGTGAGTATAATCGGATAAAAATACACTGTACGGTTCTATAATACATCAAGTGAAGTCACTGGTAAACAGAGAAGCACCCGAAGCGGTACCCAGAAACTTCATCTCCACCCTGCTGTTGATTATTTTCCTCTAACAGCATGAACCCCCCAGATGTTTTATTTCTTACACCATAATACACCGTTTCATTTTCATTGCAACAATTCTACCCACTGTGCCAATGAGCCACCTAACAAATAAAAACAGATAGGCATAAACTTGTTCCTTGTTTCATTACTCTGTGTAAATGAAAAAGGAAAATCATGCAGAAAGTAAACAAAGCCTGCTCACTTGAAAGCGTAAATAAAATGATAAGAAGATGACACTCTTACTCAGTCACACAAACAAGCAGAACATGTCCCACACACACACACACGCACAAACACCAAGGCTATTTAATGTGCCACTGACTCAGAGCATCCTTATTGAAAGAACCAGCTGAGGTCCAACACATCTAGCAGTTTTGTGAAATGTCACAGGATGTCAGACATTTTATTAGAACACGGCCCATGATTACGTGCAGAGCAACTTTAAATGGAAAAACTGTGCTTCAGAAAGCAGCATTTGTGTGTTTATATGCAATGTTTAGTTTCTCTGACCTAAACTCTGGTCTCATGGCGTCTGAGTGAGGAGGTCCTGCTCCGGTTCCAACTGAACACTAGTACAGATTACAGTGGAACCTCGGTATTGGAAAGCCCTCCTTTACAAATTTTTGCGTTAAGAATTTAGAAATTCGCATCGGCATACAAAGCCGGGTAAGTTGTGGGTATGTCAGTGGAAAGCTAAGCAAAGCCAACCCAAGCCAATTTACGGATTTATTTTTCAGTCAGTGAAAGCTGTTTCGAAAGATTCAACCCATGATACTAACGTTGCCTTCAGCATGCGTTTGGGTGGCTGGAACGGATTATCTGCATTTACATTATTCCTTATGGGAAAATTCGTTTCTCAATACAAATTTTCACCTTGAGAACTCCCCTCCAGAACGAATTAAATTCGTATGCCGAGGTTCCGCTGTATTTGCAGTGAGAAAGCGATTCGACTCCGAGTCTTTCTCTTAAACTGCAGGAAGGTTTTGTCGCTCTAAGATGCTGAACTGATTCGCGAGGCACAAACCGAGCCAAAGGACAGAGCTGTAGTGCTGCAGAAATGTGATACGTTCTGGATATTCGGACCGAAATCCAAAAAGATTTGTTTAGTATTTCTTATTACAAAATTTCTCACCATTAAGTGTGTTATCACACCAGTGTGTTATCCTTCAGGCACCTTTGTTGTTGTTGTTGTTGTTTTGCCTTCATTTTATTACATGGCACTGTGGAACCTGATGCCAAAAAGTCGACCCAATTGCGAGGAGTGCATTCTGAATCGTGGCATTTTGTGCAGATGTCAGATGCTAAATTGGCACAAACTGAGCCAAACAAGGAGAAAGCTCAAGTGCTGCAGAAATTAGTTTTGGATATTTGTACAGAAAAATCAAAGCATTAGATGCCCTGATGCAGCCTTCAGACCATCTCTTTTTGGGTCACTTACATGCAGCGTGAAACCAAATCAACCCACGTAGTAAAACAAAACCAAAAGGAGACATGATTTAGACTCGAAATACGGACTAATGAGTGTGACCTTAGATATCTAATCTTGGGCTGTGGGCAGTTTGGCAAGTGATCTACTAAAAGTGTGCATCCAAATGAACACTGCTGCACCTCCATTAATAAACATATTACTGTTGCAGGAAAATCCTTTTTTGTCATATACAGTGGAACCTCGACCTATGAATTTAATTGGTTCTAGAGGCGAGTTCTTAAGGTGAAAATTTGTACTGCGAAATGAATTTTCCTTTAAAAAATAATGTAAATGCAGATAATCCGTTCCAGCCACCCAAAAATATGACCAATACGAAGCGTATGTAAACTGTACGGCTGCTTAGAAAGAACTGACCCAAGCCAAGCATTGGTATAGCGGGTTGACTCTTTCAAAGCAGCTTTCACTGACTGAAAAAAATTGTAAACTCGGTTCAGTTGGCTTCGCTTACCTTTCCACTGACGCAAACATGTTTTGAACGGCTTCCCGATGTATGCGCAACTTCGGACGTTTGGTTCGGTTCGCTCCTATGCCTTTGTATGCCGATGGAAATTTCTTGCATAATTATGTATGTCGAGGTTCGACTGCATATCCCATCCCGCATATCCCATCCTTGGAGGGTTGGGGTCAGAGAACAGGGTCAGCCATTAAGAGGGTTAGGGGTAGTGGGTGTGGGGTTGGCTTGGAGGCCTTGCTTAAAGGCCCAACGGTGGCTTGGCTTGGCTTGAACCTGATCAACAACCCAGAGCCTTAACCACTTGAGCTACCACCGCCCCGGAACTAATTATCAAAGTATCAGTGATGCCGATATAGCAGTGATAATCCCTCAATAAACATTTAAAAGGCGTTGAACAACAGCCAAAAACACTTTTCTCCAACTCCTTCTCCTGTGTTGTTGCTGTCATTAACTCACAATAAACCTTTAAACCTCTAACCACCATTTGTGGCCATTTTTGACTCCCTATATTTTTATTTCAATTTCAAAGACATTTATAGGAACAATGTCAGAAATTCTAATTCACAACGTTACAGTACAAGGACTATGAGAAGTATCTTCAATTTATGACCTAGAAACTATCATAATTATTTAAGATGTCCGTTAGAGACAAAGAGAAAGTGATGTCACTTTAAATTGCAATTTACTCTGCAGACAAACCGCCCCTTTAAGAGGTAGAAGTACATGCAGCACTATTGTGTTGAATTTCTCCAGCTCTAGGAAGTCGGTGCCATTTCTATAAACACTATCATTTTGCGTCCAATTGGGAATCAAGAAGGATTGAGGAAAGATTGTCATGATGAGGTTCATCACTACCTACTGTGATCCAAACGTCAGCGAAATGCTTAAAAACTACATGAGTATGATGGATGGCGGCTGGAGCTAGTATTTGATGGGTTTTTTTTTTTTTTTTTTACACTATTAATAGACTGCTCTACTGCCATTGTGTCGAAAGTGTCAAAACTGATGAGAAAGATTTAGTGTTTTGTTTTTGGCAATGATTAATAGAATGTCATTTTGCATGAGGTACACACACACACACACACACACACACAGCAAATAGCCTGCTTTATACACATTTTTTTAAAAGAGTGGTGGGGAAAAAAAGTAAACAATTCCAAAATTCAGAAAAGAATTTAAGGATATGTAACTACACTGAAATAAAAATTTGGTTAAAATTACTTCATTTAAAAGCCCTATTTAATTTATAAATCGCTGAATAAAATCAAAAACCCAGCTCACACATGAGCTCACAAATGAATAATCTTTTAATCGCCTAAATGTAGTACTATAGTTATAATTCCAATCGGCAGCACCATTAATATTTGGTGAACTGATCACATCATTCAAACTAAAAATTTGAAACTTGTTTACATTATGTTTAGCATAAACTATGAAATCAAATTTTATTTATTTTTATAATTATTTATTTATTTATTTATTCATTCATTTATTTAATTGTGTTTTTTTTTTACTGACCACATATTGCTTTTTTTTTTACAGTGTGGATAAACAATGAAATCAAATTTTATTGAGAAACGTAATATTACTAAGTAAACTTTATTTATTTATTTTTTTTACTGACCACATAATGGTTTTTTTTCAGTGTGGATAAACTATGAAATCAAATTTTATTGAGAAGCATAATATTTCTAAGTAAACTATATGTAATAATTTTTTATATAATTAATAAATTATTTACTTATCTATCTTATATATATATATATATATATATATATATATATATATATATATATATATGTATATATATATATATATATATATATATATATATATATATATATATATATATATATATATATACACACATTTTTTTTTTTTTTTTACTGACCACATATTGCATTTTTTTCAGTGTGGATGATGACAATAAAATTTTTTTTTAAAGAAACTTAATATTACTAATTAACCTAGATGTAATATTTATTTATTTTTATTTTTTACTGACCACATACAGTGAGGGAAAAAATTATTTGATCCCCTGCTGATTTTGTACGTTTGCCCACTGACAAAGAAATGATCAGTCTGTAATTTTAATGGTAGGTGTTTTTGAACAGTAAGAGGCAGAATAACAACAAAAAAATCCAGAAAAACGCATTTCATAAAAGTTCTACATTGATTTGCATTTTAATGAGTGAAATAAGTATTTGATCCCCTATCAGTCAGAAAGATTTCTGGCTCCCAGGTGTCTTTTATACAGGTAAGGAGCTGAGATTACAGTAGGAGGACTCTCGGGGAGTGCTCTTAATCTCAGCTCATTAACTGTATGAAAGACACCTGTCCACAGAAGGAAGCTATCAATCAGATTCCAAACTCTCCATCATGGCCAAGATCAAAGAGCTGTCCATGGATATCAGGGACAAGATTATAGACCTACACAAGGCTGGAATGAGCTACAAGACCATCGCCAAGCAGCTTGGTGAGAAGGTGACAACAGTTGGTGCGATTATTCCCAAATGGAAGAAACACAAAAGGACTGTCAATCTTCCTCGGTCTGGGGCTCCATGCAAGATCTCACCTCATGGAGTTTCAATGATCATGAGAACGGCGAGGAATCAGCCCAGAATTACACTGGAGGATTTTGTCAATGATCTCAAGGCAGCTGGGACCATAGTCACGAAGAAAACAATTGGTAACACACTATGCCGTGAAAGACTGAAATCCAGTAGCGCCCGCAAGGTCCCCCTGCTAAAGAAAGCACGTGTACAGGCTCATCTGAAGTTTGCCAAAGAACATCTGAATGATTCAGAGGAGGACTGGGTGAAAGTGTTGTGGTCACATGAGACCAAAATCCAGCTCTTTGGCATCAACTCAACTCGCCGTGTTTGGAGGAGGAGGAATGCTGCCTATGACCCCAAGTACACCATCGCCAGGTGACAGGACAACCGCACCGCATCAAAGGGACGATGGACGGAGCCATGTACCGTTAAATCTTGGATGAGAACCTCCTTCCCTCAGCCAGGGCATTGAAAATGGGTCGTGGATGGATATTCCAGCCTGACAATGACCCAAAACACACGGCCAAGGAAACAAGGAGTGGTTCAAAAAGAAGTACATTAAGGTCCTGTAGTGGCCTAGCCAGTCTCCAGACCTTAATCCCATAGAAAATCTGTGGCGGGAGCTGAAGGGTCAGCCACAAAACCTTAATGACTTGGAGAGGATCTGCAGAGAGGAGTGGGCCCAAATTCCTTGAGATGTGAGATGTGTGCAAACCTGGTGGCCAACTACAAGAAACGTCTGACGTCTGTGATTGCCAACAAGGGTTTGCCACCAAGTACTAAGTCATGTTTTGCAAAGAGGTCAAATACTTATTTCACTCAATAAAATGCAAATTAATGTATAATTTTTTTGAAATGTGTTTTTCTGGATTTTTTTGTTGTTATTCTGTCTCTCACTAAACCTACCATTAAAATTACAGACTGATCATTTCTTTGTCAGTGGGCAAACGTACAAAATCAGCAGGGGATCAAATCATTTTTTCCCTCACTGTATTGCTTTTTTTCTCAGTGTGAATGCATACAATATTCTGTTTTTTCCCTCTGATTGCAATTTACCATGACAAAAATATTAATTCATGATTAATCAACCAGATAAATGAAGACTAAAAAAGGAAACTTAATAATAAGCTATGAAGTGTTTCCAAAGATTTGCAGTGTTATGATCCTTCGTGACGATTTGTCTGTTACAGATTTCCTGAGGCACATCATTACATGCTTGACACTTTTAATTGTTTGGTTTTTATTATCATTATTTTTTATTTTTTATTATTATTTATTTTTTGTCATCGTTTTCTTCCGGCTTAATTTCTTTTTGTTTTCTCGTCAGCTTTCAGCACTACTGTCGTCAAATTTAGGAGCATTCTAAATTTTATCTACAAATAGATTAACCATTGTTTGGTGACAAGCAGCTAGCTTATCTGAGATTATACAACATATAACCAAAAGTATGTGGACAGATGACCATTACATCACAAATATTAGCCTTCCCTAAACTCTTGCCACCTATTTGGAAGCACACAATTTCTATAAAAATGTCTCTGTATGCTGTATAATTGCAATTTCCCTTCACTGGAACTAAGAGACTCAAACTTGTTCCAGCATGCTCCATAAAGACATGGTTCTCCAAGGTTGAAGTGAAAGATCTCGAGTGTCTCAACCCCACTGAACACCTTTGGAATGAACTGGAACATTAACTGCACCCCAGACCTCCTCACCTGACATCAGTGACTCAACCTTACTAATGCACAACAAGCAGGCATGGATGTGAGGGTGACAGGTGTCCACAAACTTTTGGCCCTTATTAAAAGTCTTATATACAGCATGATATACAGTGTGTGGGGGGGGGAACAGTGAGAGTGGTGTGGAAGAGCCAGATCCAGCTAAAAAAGGAAAATGGATGTACACCATGTAACTCACTCTGCAGGCTGGGCAGGTTGGCATCCTCGGGTTTGGTTTTGAGCAGGTGAGGCAGCCGTGTGTACCTGTAGCCAAACCCACAACCCTGTAAAGGAACAGAGTAACAAGTGATCATGAAAATCAGACAATCAGATGGAACTGCATTATCTTTAAAACCATAACCCAAGGGTGTCCAGGCTTATCCAGATAGGGCCGGTGTGGGTGCAGGTCCTCATCCCAACCAAGCAGAAGCAACAGCTGAGTCTATTAAAAATCAGGATCAGGATCCACTGAAGTGGAATCAGGTGCGGCTCCTCCGTGATTGGAATTAAATCCTGCACCAACACCAACCCTTTGTGAATAAGATTGGTCACCGCTGACGGACAATCTGGGTTATCATTCATGCGAGGAATAAAAGACTTGCATCATGCCGCTACAGGAAAATAATCAAGACATTTACATTTCTGCCATTTGGCAGATGCTCTTATCCAGAGTGATGTACAAAAGTGCTTTGAAGTCTCTATCAATGAATACAATAACACTGGTTCACTAGGTCACAGACTTAGGATAAAATCTGTTTTGGGAGGAAATATAGCACACTTTTTTTGTACATACACTATATTGCCAAAAGTATTCGCTCACCCATCCAAATAATCAGAATCAGGTGTTCCAATCACTTCCATGGCCACAGGTGTATAAAATCAAGCACCTAGGCATGCAGACTGTTTTTACAAACATTTGTGAAAGAATGGGTCGCTCTCAGGAGCTCAGTGAATTCCAGCGTGGAACTGTGCTAGGATGCCACCTGTGCAACAAATCCAGTCGTGAAATTTCCTCGCTCCTAAATATTCCACAGTCAACTGTCAGCTGTATTATAAGAACGTGGAAGTGTTTGGGAACGACAGCAACTCAGCCACGAAGTGGTAGGCCACGTAAACTGACGGAGCGGGGTCAGCGGATGCTGAGGCGCATAGTGCGAAGAGGTCACCAACTTTCTGCAGAGTCAATCGCTACAGACCTCCAAACTTCATGTGGCCTTCAGATTAGCTCAAGAACAGTGCGCAGAGAGCTTCATGGAATGGGTTTCCATGGCCGAGCAGCTGCATCCAAGCCATACATCACCAAGTGCAATGCAAAGCGTCGGATGCAGTGGTGTAAAGCACGCCGCCACTGGACTCTAGAGCAGTGGAGACGCGTTCTCTGGAGTGACGAATCGCGCTTCTCCATCTGGCAATCTGATGGACGAGTCTGGGTTTGGCGGTTGCCAGGAGAACGGTACTTGTCTGACTGCATTGTGCCAAGTGTAAAGTTTGGTGGAGGGGGGATTATGGTGTGGGGTTGTTTTTCAGGAGCTGGGCTTGGCCCCTTAGTTCCAGTGAAAGGAACTCTGAATGCTTCAGCATAACAAGACATTTTGGACAATTCCATGCTCCCAATTTTGTGGGAACAGTTTGGAGCTGGCCCTTTCCTCTTCCAACATGACTGTGGACCAGTGCACAAAGCAAGGTCCATAAAGACATGGATGACAGAGTCTGGTGTGGAGGAACTTGACTGGCCTGCACAGAGTCCTGACCTCAACCCGATAGAACACCTTTGGGATGAATTAGAGCGGAGACTGAGAGCCAGGCCTTCTCGTCCAACATCAGTGTGTGACCTCACAAATGCGCTTCTGGAAGAATGGTCAAAAATTCCCATAAACACACTCCTAAACCTTGTGGACAGCCTTCCCAGAAGAGTTGAAGCTGTTATAGCTGCAAAGGGTGGACCAACGTCATATTGAACTCTATGGATTAGGAATGGGATGTCATTTAAGTTCATATGCGAGTCAAGGCAGGTGAGCGAATACTTTTGGCAATATAGTGTACATAGATATATACACACCGATCAGGCATAACATTATGATCACTGACAGGTGAAGTGAATAACACTGATTATCTCCTCATCATGGCACCTGTTAGTGGGTGGGATATATCAGGCAGCAAGTGAACATTTTGTCCTCAAAGTTGATGTGTTAGAAGTAGGAAAAATGGACAAGCGTAAGGATTTGAGCGAGATTGATGAAGGGCCAAATTGTGATGGCTAGACGACTGGATCAGAGCATCTCCAAAACTGCAGCTCTTGTGGGGTGTTCCCGGTCTGCAGTGGTCAGTATCTATCAAAAGTGGTCCAAGGAAGGAACAGTGGTGAATCGGCAACAGTGTCATTGATGCACATAGGAAGGCTGGCCCGTGTGATCCGATCCAACAGACGAGCTACTGTTGCTCAAATTGCTGAAGAAGTTAATGCTGGTTCTGATAGAAAGGCATCAGAATACACAGTGCATGATGGGTCAGGACTGTTTTGGCAGGTAGGCATAATGTTATGCCTGATCGGTGTATATATATCATGTTCATTTTATCGCTTATGTTAGAGCAGCTATAAAATGTTTCCACGATTCAGTGTACAGCTTGCAGTGAAATGAAAAACCCCAGCCTGTTCCTCCTTCTACTGCTCATATAAATAACACAATTTAAGATAAAAAGAGAAAGAATAGGAATATGATGTGATGTTGTTCTCTCACAGACCATTTTAGTAGCCGAGCTCAAGATTAAAGAGAGGACACAGAGGCTTAGTGGTTAGTGTGATTGTCTCACACTTCTGAGGCTGGAAGTTTTTTCTGTGCTTCAGGGGGATTCCTCCTAAATTTAAATATGTTTTTGTTTCTTATGTTTTTTTCCTAACTATTTGATTATCACTTATTTTTTTATGTTGTAATTTCACACAGAGAGGGCAAAAAGTTCTGACATTTTATTCACACTGTATGATAAAGAGCATGATGCTGAATTACATTACTATAATAATCTATAACTGCATTTTAATTGTATAATAATAATAATAATAATAATAATAACAATAATCCACTATAGATTTGCACATAAATTAATAAATAAACGTAAATTATTGAAGATCTTTAAAGTTAAAGCTTAAATAACTGCAATATCGTTGAAAGGATTTTTATTTTCCTGGGTTGTTTTTTTTAGGGCCGAGATCGACGGAGATTCGGCAAAATAATTGCATCCGACTGCATCACCTTCTTCCACACGACATAATGACATAATGGGTTTAGAATTAGAGCGAGGACGAAGGGAGAGAGAGAGGGATAAGATAGGAGAGACGAGCAGAGATGTCAGGACGGATAAGCGGGGAGTATGTGTAGAGAGAATTAAGAAGAAAGAGGTGAGGAAGACGGTGGGAGAGATGAGGAAGGGTAGAGTTGTAAAGATAGATGCAGAGGGCAGGGTGTGAGAGAAAGGATGAGGAAGAGAGAGAGGGATGAGGAAAATAAATAAAAAGATGAGGGGAGAGGTGGTGTGAGAAGAAACAGGGAGAAAGGAATTCAAAAGGGGGGTTAGGAAGGAGGAAAAAGTTATGATAAATAGAAAGGAAGTGAAGAGAAAAGGGGGGGGTGAGAAAGAGAGATGAAAAAAAGGGAAGAGGAAGGAGGAATAACAAAAGCTAGGGAGAGTAGATGAGGAAAAGAGATGAAGAATGGGAAGAGGAAGGAGGAATAGGGATGAATAAAATTAGGAAGGAGGAATGAAATGGGCGTTATGAGAAAAGAAAGGGAGAAGAGATTAAAGGAGGGATGTGGAAGGAAAGATAAAGAAAGAGGAAGGAGTAGAGCGAAGACATGGCAAAATAATAAAGGAGGGGTAAGCTAGATGGGGGAAAATGGGAAAAGAATGAGAGGATGGATGAAAAAGAAGGATTAGGAAGCATCCTAATGATGACGAAGGAAAGAGGGATGGGAAAGGAAAGGAAAGGAAAGGAAAGATAAAGGGATCTCACCCTCCACAAGCGGACGAGGATCCAGTTAGTCTGAGCCCACGGTCGCTGTTCATACGGTGCCAACAGGTTCCTCATCATAGCCACCCGCCTAAACAAAGGTCAAAGGTCATTACGGTTTACACAAGCCAGCTTATACAACTCCCTCCCTGTCCTGCATGTTACCCATAATTCTCTGCATGGTCCAGCCTGCACAATATGGTGGAGCAGCTTATGGATGAATTTCTGAATTTGGTTGGTTGAACCTTTAACTATCAAAACTCAGCCTTATAAGAAAACAGACTCATTAGGCAGCAAGACATCGCGACCTCATAGCCTTCGTTTTTAGACACCGCGAGAGTCACAATCCTAGCCACTTCCCTAAATGCCACGTTCTCTTCTCACATCTCGCATTCATTTGAAATCCTCAGCAGGATCATGCAGAAAGCACCTGGCACCATGTTGGCGAAGCTCTGCTTTAATAGGTTCAGCAGGTGAGCTGTGTAAGCCCCAGAGGGGATTATGGGTAATGTACTCACTGCTCCTCAGGGATCCTCTCCACAGCTCTGAGTGAATGTGGGTAGCACACGTAACTGGCCAGAGCCTGCATCAGTGAATCTTTAATATCTGCAAAGGAAAAGAAAGAAAGATTGCCAGATTAGCAAAAAACACGCATTTTCACCCGAGTCATTTTAGAGTTTTTGGACAATCTATAAAGGTCAGCGCTGCTGGAGACTAGCATCATGATCAAAATATTCACTATTAATCCTCAAAGTCTAGACTGATTAACGTACAAACGTGTTGAACTCCCGGTGTAAAAATGGACTTCCCTGAGCACAACAAAGAGCTTAAGGAAGCACAGGAAATTAAATCAATAACATCAATAATAGGCATGTCATAAGATACATTACATCCAGGGAGCCAAGTATAAAAGCTCTACGCTATCTAATTCCACATCTATTAACATTCATATCTGATCACGCACGACCGCATTGTGCCAAATAGCTTCAGAGATCAATTTTCTCCCACACACTGATAGCAGCCAAGCTCGCTGGGGCTTGTTTATCACACGTGAAAATGAGAAAACAGCTCTGCTACTCCAACACAGATATTGCTCAAAATTGGACAAGCAGCTACGTGTACAAGCAAAACATTGATCAAAAGATCATTTTTAAATGAATTAACAAGTAACTCATTAAAGAAATAAGTAATTAAGTAAGTAGATACTATATGGCCGAAAGTTTGTAGACACCTAACCCTCAAACTTGAACTATTGCCACCAATTTGGATTAAAATGTCTCTTCACTGGAACTATGAGGCCCAAAAACTGTTCCAACTTGATAATGTTCCTGTGTACAAAGCGAGCTCCATGAAGACATGGTTTGGTGTGGAAGACCTCCAGTGTCCTGCGCTGAGCCCTAACTCTGACTCAACCCCACAGAACACCTTTGGGATGGAACACCGAGTGAACCCCAGACCTCCTCACTCTTACAGCAACGGTGTTTGATCTCATTAATGCTCTTGTGGCGTGTTCACAGTAATTAAAGTAATCCAGTAATAGAAGTAAAGTAAGTAAGAAATTAAGTATCTGACACAAGCAGGAAAATAAGAAAAGTAAGGAAAGTAATCAAGTAATGTAAGAAATGTAAACAGATAGTAAGTTAGTAAACAAGAAAGAAGGAAGTAAGGAAGGAAGCAAGGAAGGAAGGAACCTTCTGGAAGCAACAGCCAACATTCTGTCTATGAACATCAGCTAAATTAGCTAGCAGGTAGCTCAACTTTGTCACAGATCAACACAAGTGGAAGTTTGATACAATAATTGACTTTTTCAACAGTAAATCGACTTCAAAAATATAACCACAAAAACTATTTTCTACATATATATTATGTATAACTACTTGGCTACTAGCCACTGCTAATAAACAGGGAGACATTTTTCATAAGCAAACACAAGTACACAAAGGCATAGGTTAGTTTCTCTCAAGTCTCTATGAAATTCTATATTATTAAATGATTAGAAACACTTGAACATTATTTACACATACACTATATTGCCAAAAGTTTTGGGACACCCAAATCACTGAATTCAGGTGTTGTTTTTCAGGGGTTGGGCTCGGCCCCTTAGTTCCAGTGAAAGGAACTCTTAATGCTTCAGCATACCAAGACATTTTGGGCAATTTCATGCTCCCAACTTTATTGGGAACACTTTGGGGATGACCCCTTCCTGTTCCAGCATGACTGTACACCAGTGCACAAAGCAAGGCCCGTAAAGACATGGATGAGGGAGTTTGGTGTGGAATTCAATGATTTGTTGGGGTGTCCCAAAACTTTTGGCAATATATACTGTGTATACTGCACTTTTAAGCTAAACGTATGATGTCTGACGTAATCTTTTTGAGTATTTAACAGATTATTAACCTGCATTTATGTCTCTAACTTGCACTAGGCTGCAACTGAATTTATCCTGAGCTGGATGTACTTGGCTACGGAGGAGCAAATGACCTTCACAGAATGACAGAAAATCATGCAAACAGTCTCACTTCGCCCGAAAGCAGAACTTATATATGAAGAATTCATCTGCGTGACAAATAGGCCACAAAAAGCGCAGACTATATTAGATTTTTAAAAATTCCCATTAAAATAGCTGCCTAACAGATTACCAGAACATTTTTGGCTCAGGTTCTTTTTGTACCCTTCGCTGCAGGTAATGAAAATAGATAGGACATTAGGAGAGATAGATAGGGAGGAATGAAAGGAAAAAGAGGGAGGGAGGGAGAAAAAGGAAGGAGGGAGGGGAGAGCGAAAACGAGAGTGAGCGAGGGATGAAAATGAGGTGAAGGTGATAAGAGCATGATGAGAGATGATAGGAGGGAAGGACGAAAGAGAGAAAGAGTAAGATCTTGAGAAAAAGGTTGTACATTAACTTAAGTACCAGAGGAAGCTGATGGGCGAACGCGGCCTGGATTCTAATTCAATATTTGCCAGATAAATCATAATGGATCTGCTTTTATTACACTCCAGTGTAGGCTACGATGATGTAATGAACTGAATCCTAACTGAGGCCTTTCACAAAGCAACATACACACCCCACACACACACCTACTTATAGTATGAGCAGGTCTGTCTTAAAAAAAAAAAAATCTTTATTTCCAAGCAATAACACTGAGCTAATGTCTACCGCAGTGCCATGGCTTTACCTGTGCCCACGATGCGCGGGTCTGCAAAGTGCTTAGCGAGGATAGCGGCAAGCTGAGTGAGCGTGTCCTCGTAACCTGTATGACAAACACACACTTCTTAAATAAAAGGAAAGTCTTGCAAAAACAGAAAGGTATTGGATGCCATTTTAGAAGCTGTTCCATCATGTTCATGCAGCTCTGAAGAAATAAAACACATATAGATGCTTGGGATGCTTATGATAAACAATATGCTTGTTAAATCTTGCTAAATGAGTGTTCTCTCAATGTGGTTGTGGGGAATTTACTAATTTATCCAGCAAATCCTGACTGAACTGCTCGGTGTGTTTATACCTGGGAGCTCCTCCATGCTGTTGGAAGGGCTGAAGTAGTTCTTAAGGGCACTGTAGCTATTCATGGCCACGTTGAGGTAGAACTCAGGGGTGAAGGCAAACAAAGAGCCCGTGTTGTCGGCGTGCTCGATGGTGCGGATGCACACACGCAAGAGCCAGTAAACATCCAGCATCTTCTCCTGCAACACACAGATATGAGGGAAAAACAGACCTTTGAGTTTAAGATGACACACAACCACTGCATTTACAACATATTAATATAAATGTATTAATTATGCCACGTCTAATACACAGATCAAATCTTACACTTTACTGTCTATGGTCGTTTCATAGGGTGTAATAATAATAATATTAATAATAATAATAATAATAATAATAATAATAATGGCTGTACCTTTTGCAGTAGATGACCAATAGAATGGCTTCTGAGATTTACTGACCTCAAGCTTTTGCTAGGAATTGTTCACTATTACATATGCCAAATACTGCATATGCCAAACGCTACCTAATAAATATGAAGCACGATATTTATTCTTTATCGAGATTCATCAACAACTGAAGTTTTTCAACAACCATGGTTTACAAGATAGTAAATCATTTTAATTTGCCTTCAACTGTGGAAATATTCAAGATATTCAGCATCATAAACACAGGGTATCATTTCAAAAAGCCGAAACAAAAAAACAGATCACAATGTACTAAAATACTAAAATAAATTACCACCTCTGGTAAAGTATACAGATCCTTTGCTTTTTTCCCTTCCACACACATTACAGCAAAGTGTCTGATCTGACGCATTGCCATTTACAGCACACACCTTGATGCCAACCTCCTGGTGCCTGTGCAGTAGAACCCCTGACAAGTTAGGTTTTATTTCTCCGCTGTGGCTGAAATGTCTGGCTTCCTTTATTGGACAATTAAAGTGTATACCACAGCAAATAAAGTTTTAGAGAACATCAATGAAATTAGCCTACAGGTCAGAAAGAGGAGTCAGAGCCTGATGTCCTGATGGAGCAAAAGGATCAGATCAGTTACTGTAAAACCTTGTCCTTGGAAATAGATTTAGAAAAGGGAGAATGTCTCTCTCTCTCTCTCTTTCTCTCTCTCTCTCTCGCATGGTGTATGGTGCTGTACCTTGGAGTAAATGGTGGCGTTGATCCAGGCCAACCTGCGGCTCAGGTGGTTGAGCTTCTCGGCAAACACCTTCTGGCTCTTTTGCAGCTCTTCCAAAATGTCTGCTCTCTGCACACAACATGGTACCATGTCCCTTAACCCATTAATGCTGACAAAATGTATTAAATTATCGACCATATATTGCTTACTCTAGCTGGACATCGTGCTATCTTCTCTTCCGTGTCTTTCAGAGCGACGGCGTACTCGTGCACATCATCCGACACGACCACCATCTGTAGAAGAAAAACATTCCTTAACTTCCCCTAGTGCAAAGTCACCATTAGCAAGCCATCAGCAGTACTCTGTACCATAAAAACATGCGGCGGTTCTCCAGCTGAAGTAACGTGGCAGAATGAAAAGGTCAAGGGGTCACAGAAAGCAGATGGAAAGAAATACCAGCAGATATTTACTGCGTGGCCAGAAAATAACAAGGTAATAAAAAAAGATGCATGGCTGTGCTACAAACAGTCTAGTCATCATGCCTGTAAAGACAGTGGTACTGATTCAAACTCTGAAATTTTAAAAATCTGACCTTCAATTTAGCTTTTTCAGCTAGGCAATGTCTAAGAATGAAAAAAAAAAAAAAGAAGCTGTCTTTGGACCGGTATTGGAAATCAAGAAGCATGACAATCATGTCTGAATCAAGGGCTATGACACAATGCTGCCTGATTATATCCTGGTGCTGATTTTTGACTGCAGTGCATATGTATGGAACCTTGGCTTACATATCCCATAATCCTGTGCTTCAGCAGTACAGTGGAAGCTTGGCATACAAATTTAACTGGTTCTGGAGGTGAGGTCTTAAGGTGAAAATCTGTATTGTGAAACGAATTTTCTAATAAGAAATAATGTAAGTGCAGATAATCCGTTCCAGCCACCCAAAAACCAATACGAAGTGTATGTAAACTGTATGGCGGCTTACAAAGAACTGACCCAAGCCAAGCATTCCAGGTCAAGGCTCCTCACAGGAAGTCGTGCCACCAAGCTTGGGCTAAAAATCTAACAGACCACCCACGCCACCAATCTGCCAACAAAAATACGTCTGAAAAATCATGTAGCTTTTAAACGCATGCTGAAGGCAATGTTGGTATTGTGGGTTGACTCTTTCGAAACAGCTTTCCACTGATGCAAACAAGTTTTGAACAGCTCCCAGACGTACGCACAACTTAACCGGCACTCGGTTCGTTTATATACTGAAATGCATGATTTGTAAAAATTTGAGGTTCCACTGTATCTTGAGCAACATCAGTATTACTGCTAAAAGAACTTAAAATTTCAGCACCATGGACAGTTCAAAACCCACCATCAAGAAGCCCAAAATATCGCCAAACCCGAAAACAAAGAGCTCGTGCTTGTATGATCCGGATTAAATTTTAGCTCTTTTTAAGTACAATTACTAATATCTCAGATTATGTTTAGGAGATTTGTGTCTTGACTGTGCGGCCCCCACCTTCTATCCAAATCTCCACTGTTCTTCATCAATCATTGTACTGCACTGTTTGCAGACATACACTTTATGTAGTACTGTGTAGATCTATATAGTGAACAATAACACTGTTTATCTCCTCATCATGGCTCCTGTTAGTGGGTGGGATATATTAGGCAGTAAGTGAACATTTTGTCCTCAAAGTTGATGTGGTAAAAGCAGAAAAATTAGCAAGAGTAAGGATTTGAGCGAGTTTGACGAAGGGCCAGATTGTGATGGCTAGACGACTGGATCAGAGCATCTCCAAAACTGCAGCTCTTGTGGGGTGTCTGCAGTCAGTAACTGTGATTTGTATCTATCAAAGTATCCTTTAAGTCCTGTAAGTATCCTTTAAGTTCTTAAGGACTTTAAGGATCAGCTGCTAACATCTTTGGTGCCAGATACCACAGCACACCTTCAGGGATCTAGTGGAGTCTATGCCTTGACGAGTCAGGGCTGTTTTGGCAGCAAAAGGGGACTAACACAATACTAGGCAAGTGGTCAAAATGTTATGCCTGATCGGTGTAGTTCTGTGTTGTCTCTTGTAGTTCTATGTTTTTCCAAATGATTTCTGTCATTGGGTAAAGAGGTCTGGAGTTCAGTCAGTGTTCCAGTTCAACACAAAGATGTTCGGTCAGTGCTCTATGCAGGACACCTGAGGTCTTTCACTCTAACATTATCAAACCATAGAGCATCATGGAGTGTCCTTTATGCAAGCGAGCATTGTCATGCTGGAACAGGTTTGGGCTTCTTAGTTCCAGTGAAGGGAAATTGTAATACTGCAGCATTTCTAGATGATTCAGTGCTTCCGCAAGTTTGAGGAAGACCCTCGTGTGAAGGTCATGAGTCCACAAACTTTTATGAACATGTAGTGTATATATAACTAAGTATTGTTATGAATACATTATTATTATTATTATTATTATTATTAATAATAATAATAATAATAATTATTATTATTATTATTATTATTATTATTGTTGTTGTTGTTGCTTTTGTTGTTAATAATAGTAATAATAATATAAATTAATAAACACATATTAATAAAAAGAAAAAATTATTTTCATATTAGTTTTAAAAAGTGTGTTTCAAAAACATCTAAAAGCCGTTCAAACCACCCACTTAAGAGCGCTAGCTTTCCCAGCTGCCCTAATCGCTTTGTAAACACTTGACAGATGAAAGACGTTCATAGCTGGTTTAGCAACTGCATGACCAGCGTTCAGCCTCCTTAAAGCACTTGTGTTAAATGACTCCCAGCATTAGAAATGTCAGAAGAGCTCAGGCGATTTCTGCAGAAGCTTGTGCCCCCTGCGTGATTCAGTAACACCGAGAAATGTCTTAGCGTGCTACGAATAAACGGTGTGACTCAATTTTTTGTAAATGCTGTGAACGCCTGTACAGGTAGATGACATAATGGAGACGAACTGTCGGATAGGGATAACTTTAACGATGTGTGCCGTGCGAACGTGATCTTTAACACATCTGTCCTTTTTAAGAACACATTTTGGTCAATTGCATGTTAATGACTTTCGAGTCACTGCAGCTGGAACAGCTCACTGAACTGAATCTCCATATACAAGATATCTGTCTGAAACGTTATCGGTGCTGCAAAAGGGAATGTCTTTATTATTATTTAAATAAATACATACTTGAAGTGAAAGTCTATTCTGAAATTGTGAAAGCAAATCAAGTGTAAACACATCAGTCTTCTACTCCACTTAAAATTTCCTTTTCTTGCGAAACATTTCATGCAGCACAAATCTGCTGAAGTAAGGAACCCGTTCGGGGTAAAATAATGCTCCGGCCTGTCGACAGTGATGGAGTTGTTTTCGTACGGCTCTGCCGAGCACAGCGCTTCTCGGCCAGCGAGAATCAAATCCACCCTGCCGCAGCATGTGTCAGAGAGGACTACATAAAAGACATCTCCAAGCTGCTCTCAGATCCTAATCTACTCTCATTCGGGGGGAAAAGGAATTACTCAGCCAGGTGTGTGGAGTGAAGTTTAATGCCGTTCTTAAGGTCAGTGAGATTGAATGTTTCGATTGAAGATTCAATTAGACACTTGCTCACCGTGGCACGACTGTAAAACACAGAGAATGCGTCTAAACCTAACCCTAGCTTTCTTTCGGTCACCAACTGTTTATTTCTATATTTAGTTTTTAACTTCTATTCCCTTTAATCTTGAAATGTTTCATCAGGCTAGAGATAAAACTTTTAAAGGTTATGTTTTATAGAGGCTCCTTCATCATTTATTCATCCTGATTAAATTCTTTATCCCGGTCACAGCCGCTACGGATCCAAGCGGGTTTATCTAAAGAAGCCGATTTTATCTACTAGATTTGTTTTTAGCCTTTGGGAGGAAACTGGAGAACCCAGAAGAAACCTACAGATAAAATATAACCCCAGCTCTGGATCAAACCACAGCACTGTGATGCTGCCTGCTACACCGCTATGTAACAGTTAAAGCTTATTTATTTACTTCTGGTAGATTTTCAGATGAATTTTAACAATGCCAAACTCACCAAAATGCTATTGAGAAGAGTCGGTGACTAAAAGCTGGGTATAAATACATCATATCTCTATGGTTGCAATCTATTGTACCTGGAACTTGAAGGGAAACAAAACACAGCTGAACCGTAAAAGTGGACTATTTAACTCGGAATTCCTAGTCGGAAAAGTGTTCAGCTTCTTTAACTTAAAGACACATGGCGTAACAAGAAATAATCAGCAGTAAAGACATTTGCCTTTCCATCACTTCTTAAAACTTGATTTTATTGATTTCAGCCCAATTTTACTCATTTCTATAAGCAGAGCTGATTCATCACTGACCACAGAGATATAATTCTTTTACATTTCAGTGACTAGCCATAGCAATCACATGCTTGACCCATGCTTCTTGTGTCTTTTAACTATTTGTACCATTCAACATTCACCGTCGAATGAACTTAAATCGCATAAAAATGAAATACAAATCTATTTGCCACGACCCTCGCTCTATCCCTACCCTGAGCGCCAGTGTAATATTCGCAGACATCGAATCGATTTTCTCTTCACTTCCCATGAACATCAACAGCGAAGTGAAACCTCAAGCCTCAAGAACCCTAAAATCAACCTACAAGATGATAAATTTCTTCCATGATGCCCCGGTGTGCTGCAGGGAAAATCTGAGGCGCACCGAGACTCGAGGATCTCACCTTGCCCAGCTGCTGATGAACACTCAGGTTGTACATCATCACGATCCCATCCAGGATCTCCAGCAGGGACTTCTCTGTGATTGGCTGCTCGGGCTCTTCCAACGGTCGCCCCAGCAACAGCCCATCGTTACCATGGCTTCCCTCGACTAGAGATGATGGGGTGAAAGTATATAGGAGAGAGGGGGGAAAAAGAAAAAAGACATTAGGAGTTTTTTTTTAAAAGAAAAGAAAAACAGATTATCCACCGGCAAAAAAAAAACAAAAAAAAAAATGACACCTTTTTCTCAGGGGAAGTGTGTTCTTTTTTTTCTTTCCAATCCTAGCCTAGCTAATTGGTTTCCCGCTGATTTCTTTTGTAAGGCTGGAAATTGCAGCGTACTGGAGGTGGACAGGGCTTTGTGATGCCCTATAGGGACTGGGGAAAGTGGAGGGGGAGTAATGTAAGCACCAGTGACATTAAGCCTTTCTTATTATGCTGTGCTATTTCGTAGGAATAGACTTCTCTCAGGTGCAAAACGCTCCATGCATAAAGCCTCGAGAGATGGATTATGGTATTTGCAGACTGGGTACAATGAACTCCTAATGTGTGTCTACTGTGGTTTTTTACTTCTGTAGTGACTGCTCAAGGAAGGTTTAGACGTTTAAACAGCTTACTGTCCTCCTCCGTCCTCTGTTCCACAGGCAGAGTGCGCACTTTGACCTTTTCGGGCGGGGCCAAAGGTCTCCGTGGGGTCATGAGGCTGACTGCGGCCGTACTGAGGAAACGGTTGGCTCGGCCCAGAGTAGGAGAACTCAGCCAGCTCGGCCTGGCCAGAGCGCCTCCCATCGCTGTTGCACCAGATGGCCGCTGAACACACACACACACACACAACACACACAAGCACAACTTCATAACTATTGGCTCTTTTCAAGATAACAAGAAATTATGGTCCATCACAGGAAGAACCACAGAGTGTTGATAATTGATAAATGATAATTGTAGGGGTGCCAATAATTTTGAAAACAACTGCATGTAAAAAAAAACAAACAAATACTTCAATTAAAAGAAAAATATACATTGTGAAAGCTTTCTCAGCTTTATTTTTTTTTATAAAAAATAATTCATGCACATTAATCACAGGTAGAGTTGTGAAAGGAGTCTCCAGTACCAGTGCTTTGTAACAGAGGCAGAGAGGTGTGGTTTTCCACCACAGTGAAGTCTTTAAGATAGAGAGGTCTTTGCAGTTACTTGGTATCAGGTCTTATAATTAAACTTTACGAAAGAGAAAACCATAGAGGTGAGGGAACATCTGTTTACAGCTGTTACTACATGAGGAACTAACTTCAGACATTTAAATGTAATTCTAAACAGCTAAAAAAAAAAACACTTCATGAGGTGCTATTACTGGAAAATAATCAACTTCAGGCTGGTGTTAGAAACTGTGCTCAGTGTCAGGTCATATTTTGGGGCAGTGGTGGTTCAAGTGGTTAAAGCTCTGGGTTGTTGATCAAGCCCCAGCATCACCAAGCTGCCACTGTTGGGCAATTGAGCAAGGCTCTTAACCCCCTCTCCGCTCTAGGGGCGCTGTATCATAGCTGCCCCTGTGCTCTGACCCCAACTTCTTCAGTTGGGATACATGTAGAGAAGAATTTCACTGTGATGTAATGTATATGTGGCGATAATAAAGGCTTCATGTCCTCTATATTCATCTATATTACATATATCACATCATTGATAACTTTCCCATAACAGCATGCTCCCAAGTGTTTTTTTTTTTTCTTACATGCTGGCTAATGAGCTCATAATAGCATCTTCTTCTTCTTCTTCCGGCTTTTCCCTTCAGGGGTCGCCAGAGCGAATCATCTCTCTCCACCTATCCCTATCTTCTGCACTTGCACCCACTAGCTTGATATCCTCATTTATTACATCCATAGAGCTCATAATAGCACAATATTACTAATTAGTTGAACAGGACCCTCTATAATTAAACAGAAGCAAAGGAAAGTAAAAGTCCAGGTCCGAAACCGAGTAATACTTCATGGAAAACATGAAAGTGGAACTTACATGGAAATGTTCTCTTTCTGAATCATTCTTTCATTCACACGCATTCGCATAAGAGCAGAAAGGTGACGAAGGTTTTTACCTGAGCAGCTCCACTTTCATCATCCTCGTCCAGATCATCCATAGACACGGTCTGGATCTCCGCAGGGTCGATAATGATGTTGGCTTTAGCCGCCAGGTCGTCTGGATAGATCAACACACACACACACACACACACGATGACTGTTACACAGCTCCAGCTTTCCCATGCTTCATTAGAGCCATTACTTTCTCAATGAACAGAATGTACAGCGTCGGACGGTCATTATATTCCGTCCCTTTAAGAGAGAGCCGAAAAAATAGTCGCACAGCAAGACTTTGTTAGGGTAAAAATTCTAAATTCGCACATATAACAACCATGTATTATTCATTGTGTTTGTCTATATATATGGAGTCAAATAAAAATCAATGCTCTGCGTGTCATGCATCACTGTGCTTTTGACGAGAGCCCTGGGAAAAATTGTGTACTACTTCTTTTTCAGAGATGTCTTGCTGATTGAACAGTCTAGCCATGCTCCCGGCATTAAAAATGTATATTAAGGGTAATACATGCTCCTGTCTGAATGCACACAACAGTTCATGTCGGCAGCTGTGTGCTCGAGAGTACCATTAAAATGAAACCCAAACAGCATTATGTAAATGTATGGAGTTTTAACTGCAGTACAGGTGAAAGGAGCAACTCGCAATCGTAACAATACAGCACAAAAAAACTCCTACTGAATGTCAACAAAGCTAAGACTCATGGGATATATATGACAAAAATTAGATATGTGCTGATAATCGAACTACTATGTTATGTGGTTTTTTTTGGGAAGCGTTTTTGCTCCTGAGATACACAGCACAAGTTAAACCGAATGGATGGATAGATGGATAGATGGATGAATGGATGGATGGATGAATGGACGGATAGATGGACGGATGGGTGGATGGACTGATGGATGCATGGACAGATGCACGGATGGACGCATGGATAGATGCATGGATGGATGGATGGATGGACAGATGAACGGATAGATGGATGGATGAATGGATGGATGCATGGATAGATGGATGGATGGATGAACAGATGAACGGACAGATGGATGGATGGACAGATGAACGGATAGATGGATGGATGAATGGATGGATGGACTGATGTATGCATGGACAGATGCATGGATGGACGGATGGATGCATGGATAGATGAACAGATGAACGGACAGATGGATGGATGAATGGATGGACAGATGGATGGATGAATGGACGGATGGACGAAAGAATGAATGGATGAATGGACAGATGGATGGATGGATGGATGGATGGACGGACGGACAGAAGAATGAATGAACGGATGGACGGATAGATGGACGGATAGATGGATGGATGGATAGACGGATGAACGGATGGATGGATGGAAGAATGAAGGAATGGAGAAATGAAGGAAGGAAGGAAGGAAGGAAGGAAGGAAGGAAGAACTAATAAAAAATTAAGTACAATCAATCAATCAATCAATCAATAAATAAATAAATAGATAAATAAATAAATAGCATTCCTTTAAAAATACAAAAATAGGATAAAAATGGAATGTAAAATTTAATTAAAAAAATTAAATGCCATTTAAAATAAATAAAAATAAATAAAATAAATAGCATCTAAACAGCATGAATAAAAATGTCTAATCGACTATTTGTTATTTCTCCCAAAAGCCCTCCGCAACTCCAGATGTTCCCTCACATAAATACATCCTTTACTGATTAGTTTGACTGTAATTACTGAATAAAATGAATCAAAATAATAACAAAAACGGAGTTAGTTTCCCTTCAAGTTCCAAGTACAATATTTGGGTCATTATATTATTGTTGTTGTGACTCTAAGCATGAATGTTGTGACAAATATATCCTGGATGTGCAAAAAAAATAAATGTATAATAATTGTAATATTATTATCTAGCTTCACTAAATCAGCCACTCTGAGCCTGAAACTATGAAGTTCACCGACGCTCATTATGTTAGATAACGCCAGATAACACAACAGGGGTTTAGCACAGATAAAGTGGTACGACTTTGCTTCTGAGAATGACTCCACTTATAATAAAAGCACTCGCCTGCTGGCTCCAGCTGTGCTCTGATTTACTTTGGCCACCAACATATAACATTTCCTGCCCGTGCCATCGCCAAACCCTGTGTGTAATAGCTCATCAGGGCAGATGTGGCGTGATTTGCAACCCCGCGGAGGAAATTGAACCGGACTTAGTGACGTGAGGAATAATGTTTAATTAACAGTACGTGGTGGACCATGTAAAAATCTTCATTACACCTGAGCGGGTGACCTCTCTGAGACCTCGGCTATGACACCCGACTATAAATCTGCTTGTGCGTAAGGGTCGTAAATTGGAAGGGCAGGTTTTCTTTATTGTTGGGTCGGTATGCCAAGAACGATGGGACAACGAGGACTCGTGTGGTTGTAAATTCGTCCCCGAGCAAAGAAGGCGGCTGCTTGTGCCAAGCTCATCTAGGAAGCTCTGGGATTGTCCATAAGGCTGGAGTTTATCTTGGGTTTAATCCATCGTTCACCTACAGGCTGAGAAGAGCTGAATTAAATCAAGTGATTTACACTGGGGCGAAATGCACAAGCAGGAAATTAAACTCGATGGAGGAAGTAAAAAGGTTAGCTAAGGAACATGGCAGTCCACAATTCAAGCTCAAACAGTTTCTCATTATTCTGAAGCAACAGCAGGTTGGATAAAATGAAGAAGACGGAAGCTGGATCGGATTCAAATTGCGCTTGGACCTGAGCTACATTTCATTTCATGTCCATTTATCAACCCAAACTTTAAAACGCGATCAAATATAATATAACGAGACCATTCGAGTCCAGCGCACGCAGCCAAGCCTGCAGAAGACATCAGGCATCGATAACCATTATCAGAAAACTCGCCAACGATCATAACAACCATGATGCCATGACAGGATCGAAACCCGTCAGAGAAAATCACTACGAGAAGATGCGGCGTGAGAAACGCTACACTTCAGTCATTTAAGTGAATAAAAAGGGCACGAGGATTTGAAGAGAGAGGGAGAAAAAAAAAAGAGACAGAAAGAAAGGTCAGGATAGAAAATCCCAGACTGCCCTTAAATACGAATCGATATCATCCCGTGGCGAGAGAGAGCGCAAAGTTCACGTTTTCGGATGCCTGTCTGTTCGGGGTGTTAGAGAAGCTCCGAAAACCGTGAACGGAATGCAGGAGGGCGTTTTAATCATCTTTTCTCAGTCGAAAATCAGATTTACGTCTCAGAAACAATGGAAACAATCACCGGCATCTGAAAGAACTCAATCAGGAGACGAGAGTGGCAAATTAGCCGACAGGAAAATCTGTTATTTTTTTTTTCTAAGGAGACACCAAAGAGGCATCTCATACAAGTAATCAAGAGTGTAATCAAGCCACAAAAAATGTGGATGAAAACTGGAGAACTGATGCACATTTATGAGTGTGTTGGGAAGCATACAAACTAAGAGGTTTACTGGTTGTTGATTAAAAATGCAAGCAATATTTTGTTTTTGGGTTTTTTTATAAAGTATGCAAAGGTTAAAAGTGTGACTATTTTTCTTACGATTATTTATTGTATTTATTTAGCTCACATTTACTACTTCCTTGACTGGTCAGGACAGCTCTGATTGGCTCTTCCTGTTTATTCCCATAGATTTTTCCTTCGCACAAAAGTAAAGAAGCACACTTCACGTGCTAACATCTTGGCTGGTTCTCTATATCTGATATATTTAATGGTTAGATTGTCAATAATGTGTTCTATATTTAAAAGTCATACACTTTCACATCATTGCTTAAAAAACAGATGAATCATTTAGTTCGATCTAATAAAGAGCCTAGCCTGTTAGTCAACAAACATGGCCTCCCTGGACTCTCAGTCACCGTTCTTCTTATTATGTTCAAATAACATGTTCTGTTAGTGCTATTTAAAAGCACCTTTGTTTCAGTTTATTATTAAAGTATACACCGATCAGGCATCACATTATGAGCAGTGACAGGTGAAGTGAATAACACTGATGATCTCCTGATCATGGCACCTGTTAGTGGGGGGGATATATTACACAGCAAGTGAACATTTTGTCCTCAAAGTTGATGTGTTAGAAGCAGAAAAAATGGGCAAGTGTAAGGATTTGAGCGAGTTTGACAAGGTGATGGCTAGACGACTGGATCTCCAAAACTGCAGCTCTTGTGGGGTGTTCCTGGTCGGCAGTGGTCAGTATCTATCAAAAGTATCCTGTACGTTGCCAACATGGGACCCACTTTGCAATTTACAGGACCTGCTGCTAACATCTCGGTGCCAGATACTACAGCACATATTCAGGGATCTAGTGGAGTCCATGCCTCAAGGGGTCAGGGCTGTTTTGGCTGCAAAAGGGGGACCAACACAATATTAGGCAGGTGGTCATAATGTTATGCCTGATCGGAGTACATTCAGTTCTCATTTACCAAGTATGGCTTTATGCTCCTGTGTAACCGGTTATTAAGAGTAAATATATTCCTTGTTCTTGGCCACAATTCTGTCTAGCATGTTTGGAACCAGTTTATATCCTGTTTATGACCCTACACTTTGCCTAAATCGTTTATTTATTTGACCTGTATTTGTATGAGGCATGAGTCTTGTGTATGGGCTATGATAGAAAGCACATGACCACATTCCTGCAAGGCGAGACCAAAACCCAAGGCTAGTACTTTATTGTCAGTATAAGAAAAGAAAAATACCTTTGCTATTGCTAGGAGCACTATGAAATTGAGCTACATGAAAGTGAATCTGTGAAGGTTTAGCAAGAATATATAAAATAAACAAGATTATAGGCATCTGTAAGGAATTATTGAATGCACAGCACCTCAAATCAGTACAGTACCAGAGAATACGTCCCGATATTACCTACAGGTCAATAGAGCGACAACTTCTGACAAAATTGCAAATAAAATGCTACAAATCCGCCGTCTCAGCATGAATCCCATCTCAGCAAGTGTTGCTTTGTTTTGGGTTCATGCCATGTGCATGTTTTTATTAGAGTTTTGCTAGTCCTGTTTTCACTGTCTTGTATTTTTTCTATGTATTTCCTGCTGTTTCTGTTTCCTGTCACCTAGTCTTATCATGCATTTCTGTCATTTTAAACCAGCTTTGGTTTCTCGTTTCCTAATTTCTTTCATTTTTAAAAAAAAATTCTTTCTCATAGGATCTTCAATTAATCTTGCGTGTGTTTTTGCCCATCCTCATGTCTTCCCTCAAATTACAGACTAGAATTAATGATGCTTTCTGAATTCCCCTTCAAGGAGAAGTTATAACAAATAATTGACTCACCCCCTTGTCATCTAAGATGTTCATGTCTTTCTTTCTTCAGTCGTAAAGAAATGATGTTATTTGAGGAAAACCTTTCAGGATTTTTCTCCATTATAGTGGACTTCTATGGTGCTCTTGAGTCTGAGCTTCCAAAATGCAGTTTAAATGCAGCTTCAAAGAGCTCTAAACCTCGATCCCAGCCCAGGAATGAGGGTCTCATCTAGAGAAACGATCGGCCATTTTCTTAGAAAAATAAAAAATTGTGTCCAAAGGTCACGTGTGACGTAGGTGGAATTACAGACCCAGGGTTTACTAGCATGGAGAAGCAGGACCGCTCCGTAGTAGTTGAATGTGGAATGGACGTCACGCGTGACCTTTCAGCCTGATCACGTAGTACGTAGCATCGCAGACGCGTATCCCAGAGCTAGTGCTAGGTGAGCTTTTGTGGTTAAAAAGTATACAATTTTTTTGCTTGAAGTGGACCCTGCAGGTCATTTTGTCATTGTAGCTGGTAAACTCTGTAACATGTCAGTTGTTCTAGCTAACATGTACGCACCAAACTATGACGACAGTCTTTTTCTCACGGATATCTTCTCTAGGTTACCAAATCTGGACACACATTATTTGATATCAGGAGGAGACGTGAACTGTGTAACATCTTCTTATTTAGACCGTAGCTCTGTCAAAACTGCCATTCTTTCCAAATCAGCGGATGCCATTAAATTATTTCTAGACACATACGGGATATCTGATGTCTGGCGATTTCGTAATCCTGGATCTAGAAGTTATTCTTTTTTCTCACCTGTTCAATAGACATATTCGTGTATAGACTATTTTTTTCTAGATAAGAATCTTCTCCCTTTGATTAGCTATTGTGAGCACTGCGCTATTGTCATTTCAGACCATGCTCCTTTATTAATGACACTATGCATACCAGTTACATATGAAAGATATTGTCCTTGGCGTTTAAATACTTTGGTGCTTTCAGATGAAGCATTTGTTAACTTTATATCCTCTAGGATAAAAATATTTCTTGAACATAATCAAACACCAGAAATGTCTTTCTTGACTATATGGGAAGCAATGAATTCATACTTAAGAAATAATATCTTATAGTTCCCACAATAAAAAAATACAAACAGCCAGACTTGAGGAATTAACAGATGCTATACTAAAATTAGATGCTACCTTGGCGCTTACACCATCACCCGCCCTAAATAAACAAAGATTATCACTTCAAACGGAATATCATCTTTTAAGTACTAAACGTATTGAAAACCTGATGAATAAAACACGTTATAGAACACATGAACATGGTGAGAAGCCTGGCAGAGTTCTAGCCCATCAACTGAGACAAATGACAGCAGATTGTACTATAACTCAAATAAAAGATAAATTAGGCCATAAGTGTACTGAACACTCCCAGATCAACCATTGTTTTTATGAGTTTTTCTCAGAATTATATACTTCAGAATCCCATAAAGATAAGAATTTGATCTCGTCATTTTTTGACAAAATTACTATGCATTCAGTTGATAGTGAGATAGTGAAAATCCTGAAGTGTTTTCCTCAAATAACATCATTGCTTTACGACTGAAGAAAGAAAGGCATGAACATCTTGGATGACAAGGGGGTGAGTCAATTATTTGTTCTGGAAAAGTAAAAAATTGTATTGAATACTGCCCTACTTTTAAGCCTTATAGAAATGTATCACATGCCGTATATTCTATAAGAGGTGTTAATGGTCATTTTAGTTGTTGGACTGCAAAAGACGAGTGTTCTTGGGCCATAATTTGAGGCGAAATAAGTGAGGATTGAGAATATAAGACAGGCATCAGTACTGAAAAGCAACACTTTATAAACATGTTATAAACAAGATCCATTCCAGTGCAAAGATCTGAGGGAAAATATGTCAGCAGAAGCCGCCGTTTTAAATAAACTGTATTTTATGAGTATGTTAACATTAAGACAGAAGCAATTTTGCTATTTTATATTTTGCGCTTTATCCTGCGGCTAAACCTCGAATGCCATGCGCTTGTAAGTAATTATGCTTTACCCTAGGCAGAACACATGAAACACAGATGTAATAGTGCTTTTAAAATTAAAAATTTCAATCAACATGATGTAATAATCTTGTGGTTATCCATTACACATACATTATTGTATTTCCAACCATTGTAATTAGCATTGTTCATGTGGGTGTGATGTGTCACAGGGAATAAGAGTAAAAAAATTTGAATACAAATAAGTGTGTGTGTGTGTGTGTGTGTGTGTGTGTATGTGAGAGGTTTATGAGGTGTTTCACAGGGTGGTTTGGGGCCCACAAACACAAATCACAATAAATGTGTATATACAATATATACAAAAATTCATAATAGCTGTATTAGAATACACAAAAAAATGTTTTAAAATTTGTTGTGTTTTTAGACTACATTAAATTTCTTTAAACTATTTTTTCGATTATTTCTTAAGTATTTACAAGGAACATTTATTAACAATTTATTAACAATTATTTCCAATAATATATATATATATATATATATATATATATATATATATATATTCCATTTATTTTTTATTTTTTTTAATTGCTATTTTCTGGATTTTTTTCTATTTTTTTTATTTTCAGTATCAGAGTTAAAAGCTGATAAGTTTCAGATGTACATTACATTCACTTTTCACTTATATACCCAACAAATACACATACTCTCTAACTCCCATGTAGCTGCTGCACTACTGTAAAATGTCATGTGCATTAAATGTATAAATGTTTCTGTATAAATAGTGCTTAATATTTCTCCATGCTGTTGACAGTGGTGTTGTTTTTATGTGTAAAGCACTAACGGTGCGTTCACACTCTATTGTAATTATATGTTTTCTTGTTATTATAACTCCACTTGACAGAATGTTTCTATAGCAGAATGCTTTCAGGTTTTATGAAATTTGGCACAGCAATATAGCTCTCTATCGCCCCCAACAGGGCAGGTTTGGATATATAGAGCGTGCAATTATAACTTCTTATGCTATGGTTTAAATATTGTGTGATGAATCTGCTGTTCCTAATTTTTAGCCATTTTCCTTTTAGAAACTTCACCACTGAACCACTGTCAAACCATACTGAATATAACCTCAGAAGCAGTAACTGAAGCCACAGCATCTTAGTGATGGATTGATAGAGACATCAAATTTCATACATCTCATTGCCAACATGGGAAGCAATGACGCCACGGTGGCATCTGGTCCTGGTCCGTCACTAAAAAGTTGGGCCAAAAAGTGCTTGGCCCCAAAATCGCTGCCTGTAGCAAACTTAACTACAAAATAGCAGAAAATTCCAGTCACAGGCTGTTCTCTCTTTCCCTGCCCATAATAATATAACTTACAGAACTATACAGACTGTCTATTCAGACCTCTTCATGGTTGTTCTAACCTCATGTACCTTGAATCTGCATTTGAAGGCCACAAATCAACCCATCTCAGCCTCAGCCTCGTTCCCTCCTGATCGCGGGTGAGCGCCGAACGATCACGGATATTGCATGATGTGCTGGCTCTCCATTTGCTAATTAATCGACAGCTTTTCGATCCACGGTCGCTTTGCTACAAGCGGCAAGAGGATCGATATGGAAGGGACAAAAAAGTGCTGCAAAAGTTTCACAAGAAAATGAACGTAATGTGTGCCTGAGAGTGCTTCGCTCTGGGTTATTGATGATCTGAAAAGCAGAGGAAAAAGTGCTGAAGTGTCTCAAAGTGACCGTTTCGAGCTCTGGCTACAATATAGACAGAAACAACAATCTGCTTCATTGCATTTTTTTTTTTTTGCTATTAAACCTTGGCCAATGTGGAAATACATCCAAATTCTACACAGTTATTGTTATGTAAACTGTTCAGGTTTCCTGTTTCATAGTTAAAAGAAGTTGGGAGAGTGACCTAAGAATAGTGTTTGGTGATTAAATGTGGGTTGATTCACATATTATTTCTTATTCATCTATTATTATTATTATTATTATTATTATTATTATTATAGCCTCCTAGTGGTCCAGAGGCAGGATCCCATGCTCTCATTGCCGTGGCTTGGGTTCGATTCCCAGGTAGGGCGCCAACCCAGCCACTGAAGAGTTAACTTTGTGGCTTTGGGCTTTGTGGTGACCCCGAAAGAACAACAACAACAGGCCTGTTGAAAATTCAGCTTGTTCATCATATGTTTAAATGAATTTTCCATACCTTTTGGTTGTGTCTTGTTTTAGAGTAATATCCCACATCCATAATTGAAGCATATTCAAATGTATCATTAGATCCTAATCCATAGTCTGCCTCTTTAATATATCTAATCTCATCTTAAAACCAAACTTTGATCAGTGGATCTGTGAATTTAAAAAAAAAACCTACATTAATCTACAATTTCACATCATTTCAATTCAATTTTATCGGTATAGTGTTTTTACCAATGGAAAATGTCACAAAGCAGCAGTATAGATATATAGAAATTCAGGATATAGATTTCGAATGAACCGATTTATCCGTAATGATCAAGCCAGAGGCGTCGGACACGAGGAAAAAATTCCCATCACACAAACTCATATCTGAGACGATCTGAGAGAGCCTCATCTGGGTGACCCTGGAAAAGTGCAATGTATAAATCATTTCTCTTCTATAGCTGTATCCTGAAACAAAGTGCAGTTGTGTAAGCGGGAAGTTTGACCATGAACTCTAACTTGTCGAAGTTATCAGTCACTGATGGAGCCATGAGTGCTAAAGTGTCCGTGGCAATTGCACTCCTAAAGCCATCTTCATGCTTTTTAAGTGCTTCCATCCATAGCAATCTCTTGTATCTTTAGGCCTTCTATGTGACCATCCTCAACAGCGGCGAGCGATTTCACCGAAGTGATCCACTTTCTTTACGAGGTCTGACGATTAATTCTTTAGTGTTTGGGGTTTATTTGCTCCATTTCTGCAGGGTGTCGGTGCACTGTAACTTTTATGCACCTTTCTGTATTGTGTAGAGTTTAGTACGTGCTTGCAATGAATTTTAGTGTAGCTTGAAGTGTATTTGTGTTTGTTTTCTTTATTTACATGGCCAGGCTTTCAAAAAACATTAAACTAATTTTTTTTAAAAATCCTACTTACTGAAATAAAATCCTTCTAAGCTAGGAAGGAAAAAATCCTTATCTATATAAGAATTTCTCACTAATATACTATTTCCCTAAACATTAGTGTCATAAATTTGTGAACAGAAACTTTACACTTTATGCTTAGGACAAGGACGCAAGCAATGTGCGTCCTCAAAACAAAGCAAAAAAAAGCAGTTACATCATACTCCTCTGAAAAAGGTCAGTTTTACAGATCTGAAAGCCATTCGATGACATGTACGTCTCCCGTGACTCGACAAATTAACCTTCATCTCCCTCTAGTGGTTCAGCATCCGACAAAGCTCGGCAGCCGAAGATCGAGGAACGTCCCTACTGTATTTTCTTTCCTCTACGGAAAGATGAAGCACTACCACGATGATGCGGCGTGACAGTAAGAAATCGAGTCTAAGCTCCAAACCTTTTAGCGTTTTCTTGAGATGAGAAAGCAGCCCTCCGAGCCTCTGCAGGTCGAAGTAGTCCACCTTCCCGTTGTAGAAAAGCTGCGGGGGGACGTAGGCGTCTAGCATGAACAATGAGAAAGGAAGGGGAAAAAAAAAAATATTACTCAAGGTGGGGAAAGCATGAAAGTGATAAACAAGAAACTTCTGGAATAAATGTGGACTTTTATTGCTTGGAAGATTAAAAAAGATTAAACATTTCCACAGTGCAATTTCATCTTGAACTGCAATCTCCCAGAGCTCTTCAATATCTCTTGCAATTTTCTATATATAGTTTTTCTATTTATGATAGATTCCCATTTATAGCTCTTTCCTGCCGATATGACACTGGTGTACTCTGGGGGGGGGGGGGGGGGGCTCATTTCATCACCATCATGATGTGATGTAGATCCAATCAGATGATCATGTGGCAGCAGTGCAGTGTATAAAACCATGCACCTACAGTACAGGGCTTCAGTTAATATTCACATCAGATATCAGAACAGAGAAAAAGTGTTTTGATTATAGCGTGGTTGTTGGAAATGGCTGAGATTTTCCCACATAACAGTCTCTAGAGTTTACACAGAACAGCACAAAAAAAAACATCCAGTGATAGTCCTGAGATACCTTGTCGATGAGAGGAGAATGTCCAGCTTTGTTGGATTTGAAAGGAAGTCGAATTTATTACAACCATGCTGAGCAGAAAAGCAGCACGTCAAACCTTGAGGAGATGAGCGACAATGTTCTGAGCTGCTTTTCTCCTCAGCATGGTTGTAAAACTAATGCTAAGTAGCCTTTATTTGTCATATATACAGTACTGCACAGTTCTTTCTTCGCATATCCCATTCTTGGAGGGTTGGAGTCAGAGCACAGGGTCAGCCATAATGGAGCAGGGTGGCTGGTGGCCTTACTCAAAGGCCCAACAATGGCATATTGGTGGTGCTGGGGATGGAACCCCGATCAACAACCCAGAGCTTTTAACCACTTGAGCTACCAACGCCAACAAATAGTTAGTTAAGTTGCAAGTTTGGCCGTATATCTCTGATCAGCATTTTATAGAAACATTATTGTTTCTATAGTAACAAGTCAATCACAGGGACTTGATGATGATGATGGACAAGTCACATAAAAAAAAAAACATGTAATGCCTGATTGTTGATAGGTTTTTAGTAAGCAGAGCTGTCTCCAGTGTGAGTGCTTTCTTCTGCTACAAAAAGACGGTTGTTGAGATGAGAAGATGTTAGTGAGGTGAAGGTTTTGCAGATGGTCCGCTTCCTTAAATGCAACAATAAAAAGATGCGTCAGAAACTATGATGTCATACATTAATTGGCAAATTGTTGTGGTATAATAAAACACTGTTACTGGAAAATAATCAAACTCGTGGTAGCAATGCCGATGGGTTTATTTTCCGTTTGTCTTAAAACAAGTAATGGATCCATCCATCCATCCACGGTTGCTGTTAAAGCTACATCTTTCATTAGATTGCATAACGGTTCGTATCTCGAACTTACAGAAACCTGAGTCACTTCTTAACAAAGTTTGCAGAGTTCCTGAAGCTTCACCATAACAGTCTCAGAGGAAAAGGTGTATCCAAGTATGTACGTAAATAAGTAAGGCAGGAAGGTAGGACGCAGGGTCAGTAGATATAGCTTCAATAGGCGTCAAGTAGTATTGACCGAATGACTAGAAGCTTCCTCTCGACATCTCCGCTTTCCGCTCTCCATTTGTTTTACAGTGCTAAAACAGCAGCATAACTGAATTTGGCTTCCAACTCGACCATTATGGCCGAACAGTAGAAGTGATGCCAGAGACTTTAAAGCATGCAAGGAGGAGGATGTGCGTGTTCACCTTCGCTGCTAATGGCTCCTGGCCTCATGCGCTTTCCTTCGTCCCAGTAGCTCCTGACTGCCGTTATGAGCCGATGCATGAAGCACACCATGTACTCCGGAGGGCACAACACCGTCGGGTTCTAATCAGAGATAGAGAAAGATTTATTTAGTGCAATGACACACAGCACAGGATCCATTACTCCTGTTGCTTAATCTGAGTAATATTTTTATTTTCAAGCTTAAAAAAAAATAATATTAACTAGTTTAAAATGAAACATTATCACAAACGGTGTAGAATCTACAGTAAAATCCTAGTTTAGAAACCTCGCACATGAGTGAATCACACACTAGTCAGCAAGCCCAGCGCTGTGAGCCCACGTAGAGCAGATGTGGTGTAAAAGAAATGAGCTTAATACTCGTCATAAAGGCATCACGAGTCGACATTTTAGACATGATAAAATATGCACTGCAAAAAATAAAAATAAAAGGAAAACAATTTTAGCAACAGTAAAATATCTTGAATATTCATTGGAAAAATAATAGGTCAGATTGTCTTAGAGGATGTTTAAAGTCTGTCTTAGAGGATGTTTAAAGAACTGATATGGACTTTATTTTATGTTATATAAATATACAGAATCCCATAATGAAGTGAGGGAAAAAATAAATCAGTTTCTAAATTTATTTACAAATAATTAATATAAATTTAAAATTAATTATTAACAAAAATAAATAAAAATAAAGCTGTAATTCAACTTGATTTTAATTTAAATATAATTATTTAAAAATAATAAAACTAAGATTTGCATAAGTATTTGCCCCCTGCGGTGAAACCATTCATTTAATTCAACCTGATTTTAATTTAAATATAATTAATAAAAAAAAGTAAGAATTGCATAAGTATTTGCCCCCTGCTGTGAAACTATTCACTTAAATTCAATTGGTTTTAATTTAAATATAATTATTAAAAAAATAAATAAATAAATAAATAAATAAAAGTAAGAGTTGCCTAAGTATTTGCCCCATGTAAAACCATTCACTTAATTCAACTTGATTTTAATTTAAATGTAATTATTGAAATAAATAAATAAATAAATAAAAGTAAGAGTTAGTAAGAGTTCCCTGCTGGGAAACCATTCACTTAATTCAGGCTTGGCACAAAGCAGTACATATGGCAGAAACCAAACACTGCTCACTTCCTGTAGTGAAGCATAGTGGTGGTAGCATCATGTTGAGCATTATCGTCAGCATTGTGGTTTTACCCTAGGAATGTTCTCATAGCTCTTTTGCCTTCAGGATGGTGTTTGTTTAGGTATATTTTCTAGCAAACTGTAGAACCTTCCAGAAACAGGTGTATTAGCAGGTTTATCAACTAATGATCTGACTTCTGATGGAACTTGATCGTACCAGAGCTAATCTGATGATTTCAGAGTAACAGGGGAGACTGTTTTTGTCTGTAAATCTCCAATTCAATATTATAGCATTTTTGTGTAGCTCATGTCTGGTAGCAGAATAAAAAAATATAAAGTGTTAAAAGGGGTGAAAATCTCAACAAGGCACTGTGTAAACTATGCATATGTATTTAAATAAAAGAAAGAAAGAAAGAAAGAAAGAAAGAAAGAATTAGTGGATAGAACGATCAGAAGAAAAGAAGGGGAAAAAGAAGGTAGTAAAGATGGATGGATGCATGGATGGATAGATGGATGGATGAAAAAGAAAGAAAGAAAGAAAGAAAGAAAGAAAGAAAGAAAGAAAGAAAGAAAGAAAGAAAGAAAGAAAGAAAGAAAGAAAGAAAAAGAAAAATGGGTGGATAGATGGATGGATGGATGGATGGATGGATGGATGGATGAGACAGAAAAAAAGAAAAAACTGAAGAATGGGTGGATGGATAGATGAGAAGAAATGAAGGGGGGAATGAAGAAGGATCGGTGGATGGTTGAATGAATGGATGATGGAAGGAGTAATGGATGATGGACGAATGGGTGTATGGATGGTTGAATGGATAGATGGATGGGTGGGTGGATGAAAAAGAAAGAAAGAAAGAAAGAAAGAAAGAAAGAAAGAAAGAAAGAAAGAAAGAAAGAAAGAAAGAAAGAAAGAAAGAAAGAAAGATGGGTGGATAGATGGATGGATGGATGGATGGATGGATGGATGGATGAGACAGAAAAAAAGAAAAAACTGAAGAATGGGTGGATGGATAGATGAGAAGAAAAGAAGGGGGGAATGAAGAAGGATCGGTGGATGGTTGAATGAATGGATGATGGAAGGAGTAATGGATGATGGACGAATGGGTGTATGGATGGTTGAATGGATAGATGGATGGGTGGGTGGATGAGAAAGAAAGTGTTAAAAGGGGTGAATATCTCTGCAGGGCACTGTGTACACTATGCATATGTATTTAAATAAAGGACAGCAGAGCATTATTATAGCAGGCAATGAAACAGCTAGCCTGTGTACACAGTCTGATAAAACAGTGGCTGAACAAGCCCACTACCCCAAGGATTTTTATATAAACCCCATCAGACTCCACAGATCATTTGTTGAGCCAAATAACAAGTCAGTATCTGCAGTGTACAAATGGACCAATGTTCAATTTCACCACAACACTGAGCTACACATAATCTAACAGGAAACAGAATTACACTTGGGAGCCTTAAAAAAGTCTTCTTTTTTTTTTAAACTCCCCCATAATTTCCGACAGACGGACAGGTTCTCTGTGGTGTTATACAAAATGCCAGGAAATGTTTCCTGAGGACAGAGGCTCTTCACAGAGATGGAAGTAATAATAAAAATGTCAGGGGAAAAAAAAAGCTTGTAACAATTTGGTCTCGATGAAATCCACTTTGCAGTTGAGTACTTGAGTCTTGAGTACTTCTGAAACACGATATTAGAGTTAAACTGGAACTGACTGAACTTTTCAGAGCTTGTTTATTGTTTAGTGTTAATTATCATGATTGGAGAGCAAAAAAAGACAGAGAAGAGAAAAGAATAAATATGTATTGCTTTAAATCAATGGATGGATGGATGGATGGGTGAGACAAAGAAAGAACTAAAGAAAGGGTGAATGGATGGATGGATGAGAAAGAAAGAAAGAAAGAAAGAAAGAAAGAAAGAAAGAAAGAAAGAAAGAAAGAAAGAAAGAAAGAAAGAAAGAATTGGTGTTAGAAAGATGAGAAGAAAAGAAGGGAAAAAAAGAAAGTAGTAAAGATGGATGAATGCATGGTTGGATGGATGGATAGATGAGAAAGAAAAAAAGGAAAACTGAAAAATGGGTGGATGGAAAGATGAGAAGAAAAGAGGTGGGGTTATGAAGAAGGATCGGTGGATGGTTGAATGAATGGATGATGGAAGGAGTGATGGATGATGGGGTGGGTGGAGAAAGAAAGAAAGAAAGAAAGAAAGAAAGAAGGCAGGATACACCCTGGACAGAGTGCCAACCCATCGCAGGGCACACACACACAGTCACACTACGGGCAATTTAGAGACTCCAATCAGCCTAGAAGCATGTCTTTGGACTGTGGGAGGAAACCGGAGCACCCGGAGGAAACCCACCAAGCACACGGAGAACATGCAAACTCCACACACACAGTGAGAGTCGAACCCAGGACGCTAGGTCACCGTGCCGCCTCTACTTTAAAATATTCTAGTATTTTCTCTCCACAATGTACATCAGTATAATAAAGACTGATGTGATATAAAGTGAAAACAGTGCTCTTTGGTTGCAGAGTTATTGTTCTCAGAGCCCTTACCCCTCGGTTGCTTGCGTTCTCCTGCAGGAACTTGCGGAACTTGTTGAGGAAGATGTATCTTGAGGCTTCGCCCTGCCGACGGAGAAATGACAACACAATGAAATACAACGACAGCCAAAAAAATCGATGTCAGTGCATCATACGTCAATGTGTTTACAACATTTTGATTTGATAATGTAATCAAGGAGTGAGATTAGTAAACGAACAGAGAGACGATTAAAGGAAGTCTGAGGCGATTAAATATGGTCACAGATGATGCTCTATAAAAATCGCAGCTGTGACTGTTGCGAAGCGTTAAACGTACCGTCCCTTTGTCCTTGTTATTTAGCATCAGCCTCAGGATCTGAACCTGCAGCACCTCCACCACTGCAAACACACACAAACACACACACACACACACAGAAAGGGTGACACCAGTAACATTTCAGAACAGTGATTTGAGCTGGCAATAAAAAATAAAAATATATATTATTGTTTAAAAAACAATAATAATGAATAAAAAATAATTAATTAATTTAATTTAATTTAATAAATAATAATTTATTTATTTATAATCATCATTATATATTTTATTTTATAATCTATGTAAAAAAAATCCCTCCCTCAAAAAAAAAAAATTAAATAAAAATAAAAAGGGTATAAAAGGTAACAGAAATGTTAAATCTTATGTTTGTTTAAATACCCTCAATCCTCTTTTTGAGTCTCTGACAGCCTCGCTCGTATGCTCGCCGCCTGAGTCTCTCCTCTGCACTCTCGTGTCTCGGGTCCTTCTCGTCCTTACCCTGCATACATACCGACCGAATATTACGGGAAACCAACATCTCAAGTGACTCACAGTTAAAAATGTCTACCATATCTACATAAATTAGATTAGACTACAATTCCATATGATAGAAAATTTGTAAAAAAAAATTCCTTTATGCTATTCATTAGAACGTTGTGGGTTTGAGTCAAAGAACTTTCAAGACCTATCCTTTATCTGATCAACTTGGATCAGTTCTACCTCACTGCACATGAATTACGCTCAAATTCGTCTCTCATAAATAAACCAAACTAAAAAATGTGTTACACGAGCTAGACGAATTCCCAAAACAGCTTCATCTGGGAGTCCTCACCTCTTTGTCGAAGTGTGTTGGCCACCATGTGGTGGGGATGAGCTCCTCCAAGCCGGCTTCCTTCACCCTCAGAGGAGTCTTGATGTAGAAGAAAACTACCGAGCGCAGCACGTCAAATGTGACCATGTCAAGGAGCTTTCACCGATTATAGAACGTGAAGATCTTCCTGCTCATAATCTCCTTGGATTAAAATGTATTACATCCAATTTTAAGGTTTATTACTTAAAATGACACTGAACTGAGGAGTTGTGCCTCGTATTATACGAAAGCTCTGTTGCATTATTGGTTTTGATGGGCGGAGGGTGTTTAATTAATTATTAAATTATTATTAATTATTAATTAATTTTCTAAAACTGCGGTACATTTATATCAATCTGCTCATTGTATTACTATATATTATCGTTTCTATGGTAACAGTTAATTCACAGATTGCATTTTGACCATATATGTGTAAATTCATATAAAATCCACGTGACTGTTGGCAAATGGCTGCGGTATAAAAGGAACGGCTTTACGTCAGGCTGATTATTTTCCTATAACAGCACAGTATTATTCCTTAGATGAAAAGCACTTTAAACTGCTACCAGATAAATGTTTTATCTTCGGTAAAGCTTAGTTTTCAGCATCTACTGTTTCAGAAAGTGTACGCCGAACTGGATCCTTCATCCATACATATTACATTTGCTCCGAATTTCTCCAGCTGCTTCTTTATCGTGATCATCTGACTTCCTGTTTCTGTTCGGCTGACTTTTCATATCATTCCGTATTCTCTGATCCAGGAAGGATATAATACGTTGCTCAGGAGGTACTTTCTAGACTTTTCATGCCGCAAAATGGCAGATGTCAAGCGCAGATAGTGAATCTAGAAGAAATCGCATAACATAATCTCAGTATTAAGTCCATTCATTCTCACTGCAACTGACTTCAACCGGCATGGAAAGGAGCAGGATTATTAGATCAAGGTTTCAGATTGCTTTTCCCCTTTCTATTTTGTTAGATAAAGTCTAAACAAAAAATCTAGACTTTAGATGGTGTATGTGAATTTGTTATCAATTACTGTCCATTTCCAAGCAAGTTTTATATACATTATAACACTGTATTTCTGATAATAATGTTTAAAAAAAATTACCTACATTTTTGAATATAATTCTTTTCCGGTTTCAACAATAAAGAGTTTAAAAGAAAACATATTTGAGTGATTTGAAGCAAGGCAAAGCAGAGCAAAGCAAAACAAAGCAAGGCAAAGCAAAACGAATTTAACAAAGATAAAACAAAGCAAAATAAAGCAAAGCAAATCAAAGCAAGGCAAAACGAAAAACACAAAAAAGAGCAAAGCAAAACAAAGCAAAGAGAAACAAAATAAGGCAAAGCAAAACAAACAAAAAGCAAGGCAAAACAAAACAAAAGAAAGAAAAACAAAGCAAATCAAAATAAAGCAAACAAAAACAATGAAACAAACACAAAGGAAAACAAATTTTTAAAAAAAGCAAAGCAAAAAAGAAGAAAAACAAAAGAAAAAAGATAAAAGTAAAGCAAAACAAATAAAACAAATAAAGTAAAGTAAAATAAAATAACATAAGTACATTACATTAACATATTGAACCATTTTAAGATCAGTTTTGCTTGCCAATAATACATAACCTTGAACTACAAGAGGAAAATAAATTGCTTATTCCACATTTTTTTTAATAGAAAAGAGTAAAACTGTCTCCATTTTAGAACGAATCTATTCTAGAAAAAGATAGAAAATGATCGAAAACAAGGACGCAAAATCAACAGAGAATTAATCCACCTCCTGTACTGTACTGCTTCTATTAGAAATTCCTGCCGGCTGATGTGTGTTACCTGGAAGCCGAGGTCAGGGATGATGGGAGAGAATCGGTATGCCCTGAGCAAGGACATCATCAACTGCTTCAGGCACTCGTTCACCTCAAAGTCCTGCCGGAGGAACGAAAAGAAACGAAAATCGAGAATGAATGCAGATGAATGATCACAGATTCAAATTTACATCTGCTTGTTTTTATGAGGATTACAGGACTCCTTAACAATTATATTATTATTTCAAATGACGTGAGACTCCTAGACTTCTTAGTCGTCCTGTACAGACACAGAACACACTCATGACCTCCATGAGCAGCCAGAAGAGATCGAGGAGCTGCTGGATCAGGGGATGTTCATCCACAGAGCCGCCGCCCTCTAGGATACCCAGCAGGAAACTCATCAGGACATCTTCTACCAGGTACACTTTACACTGCGGGATGTTAACACACACATTAAGCGCTCTGTCTGAGCCAATGAAGCAAAAGTACTAATTTCACTTGTATGTGTAAGAGACACTCTAACCATGAGAGGAGCGAAATAATTGAAGATATGTGCGAGCGTGACCAGGACGGTGGGCTCTCCTTGAAGCTGCCAGGTTGCAATGTCCTTCTCAATGAGCTTCTCATCCTTACAAAAAAAAAAAGAAATACGAAAAGATGAAGCATTCACAGAGCACTGTTATACTTAACCTCATATTCTGTTCGCAATAATGGATTTAAAAGAAACAAGCCAAGTGAAATCTCTAAGACTCTCTGGAAACCCACTGTATCTTCTCCTGGTGAGATTTAATTACATTTTTTTAGCGTTGCAATGGCAGGGTCTGCTGTTTGTAGCAGATCATTCAATCTGCATGATTTGGCACAGGTTTTTACACCCTTCCTGTCGCAACCCTCCCATTTTTTTTTATCCGGATTTGGGACCAGGACTGAGAGTTAACTGTTCAATGGCTGGGGTGGCACCCTGCCCGGGAATCGAACCCGGGCCATGGCAATGAGAGCACGGGATCCTGCCCCTGGACCACCAGGAGGTCATGGGATTTCATTTAATAATCTTGAGGAAAAAAAATAGGAAAACTACACATAGCAAGACCACACTCCCAGCTGTTACTCTGTATGTCTGTCTTTTGCTGTTTCTCTCCATCTTCCTCTGTTATCTTATATGTGTTGTCTACTTTTAATAATTTGTTCTTACAAATTAATCTTTCCTATCTTCCAACATTTTCCCATTTTTCTCTGATATAAATCTGGCTGAATTTCATTTCTGGGAATTTTCCAATTATCCATCCATCCATTTTCTTGTACCGCTTATCTTACACATGGTCTCAAGGAGCCTAAAGCCTATCCCAGGGGACTCGGGTCACAAGGTGGGGGACACCCTGGATGGTGTGCCAACCCATCACAGGGCACAATCTCACACAGACACACTATTTACATACACAAACCCATTCACACACAATTTAGGAATGCCAATTAACCTACATTGCATGTCTTTGGAATGGGGGAGGAAATCAGAGCATCTGGAGGAAGCCCCATGAAGCACAGGGAGAACATGGAAGCTCTGTGCAAACAGGGTGAATGCAGGACTCGAACCCTCAACCCTAGAGGTAAACGTTCTAACCACTAAGTCACCATGCACCATGAATTGTCACGAATATTTTTTTTCTTGCTTTTACATTCAGAAGACATTGAGAGTGCAATCGGCTGGAAGAAAGATACCTGTGTGTCGATGCTAGCGGACATCACGTTCTTCATGTATCCCAGCAGCCTCTTGGCTTTGATGAGGTCAGCAGTTGGTGGGTCCTGAAGGGGATGATAGCCTTCCACAGGATACGTGAAGGAGCAGAAGGTTAAGGAAGCTCCTCGGTTTACAGACACAGAGATGAACACTTGAGGGTAAAAGACTTTGCTCAAGAGTTCAACAGGATTTGAACTTTCAATCTTCTGGGTACTGAGATCCTCTAATATAACAAAATAATACCACAACAAAAGAGGGAGAAGCAAAAAGGATATCTGAGTGGGCGACTGCCGAAGTTAAAGGCCACAGACTCTTTGAATGAAAGACTGATAGCAGGGAAGTAGGCGACCCCTGGACCCATCTTGATATTACTGAAAGCTGTACCGAGGGACTGTCCATTCCTGAGGAATTAAACACAACAAACATGAAGACAGGCTCATGGAAATTAACAAATAATCAATACAATCAAAAAGAGCTGGGAGATATGACAATATAATATTGATATCATGATAAATTATACCAGAATATATTTCAGTGAAATATTCTAGATATTTATTTATTTATAATCGTTAAAACAAAATAAAAATATATATATATATATATATATAAAATAAACAATAATAGAATATAATAATAACATAAATAAATAAATAAAACAATAAATATATAAATAAATACAGATCTTTCTCTTTTTTTTTTACATTTTTATCAGAATGCTTACAAAATAAAAATAAATCTATCATAAGTATGTTTATTAATAACAAACAAACATCAATATTATTTGTGACATTTTGAATACAACAGTTTTATTGAAAGTATTATAACACAATATTTTTGTCAACTCATATCATCCACCCAAATATTTTTATGTGTTTAAAAGGTTTCAAAACCAATCAGCCTGATGATCAACACTTTATTTTTTTATTTTAAATAAATAGGAAAAAAGCACCATTTTACAAACAGTTTTCAACTCAGTATTTAATAACTAATATTTAAAAAAATAAAATAAAATAAATTACAATAATAATTATTATTATTAAAAAATATATTACTAAAAATAATAAAATAAATTCATAATTACTTCATATGTAATGTAAATTAATATTTAATATTTTCGTGTAACAAGTTAACAATCGTTTACACAAATTCAGAATATATTTAATATCTGTTTAATAATTTTTAATTATTAATGTTTGTACAGGCTAATTTGCATAATACGTCAAACTGGCTTATTTGTAAAGTCACAGTGAAATGTGCAGAATTAGGTCACTTACAAACAAAAAGTGATTGTTCCTTCATCGAGGTCTATCATGCAGCTAACGATGTCCCCAGCAGCCCACGACTGGAGGATGAAGAAACATTTTAGAGAGGAAAAATAAAGAAGTCCAGTAGGACGTTATGGAGAACCAGTGTGTAAACATTCAGTTAGGTCCTTGAAGGAGTGTGTGTTCTCACTTTGCCGTAGTTGGTGGTTGTGACGTTCCATTTTCTGACTCGATTACCGTCATAAGCATACGAGTCCGGAGTATCTCCAACTCCCTCCTAAAGATAGAGGTCAAGAAAGAGGTCAAAAAAGACACACAAAAAAAACACTAAACTAAACCTATCTTCTTTAGGAAAAAAGGACACGACAGGTTCTGGAGAAAAACAGTCAGGTTGATGTTGTTCCAGATGTTGTGCAATGTGTGAGCAGACAGCGAGTCTATTATCATGCCTCAGATGATGCCAAGGAACACCAGCTGACCTGAAAGCTGCAACATGGCATCAGCTCAAACATGTTGAGGAATATGATAATGTAAGGGCTGGAAAGATACATTTCTCAGGCACATGAGACTTAGTTGCAGAGAATTCAAATTAAACAGAAAAAATGTTTTAAAATATATTAAAATATTTAAAATAAAGTAGTGCCCTAAAAATAAAATCAACCAACCAATCAATCAATCAATCAATCAATCAATTAATTAATAGTTTTATGCTGATATAATACTTAAAACATTTTTTTAAATGTTTACATTTTTGTGTCTTTTGTTTTAATTCAAAATGTTTAAACTACTAACAAAATTTATTTCTTCATTATTTATTCTTTTTCTGTTCTTTTCTTTTTAAAGCATTGGAAGAAATTAGACAAAATAGTTACTTTAGCTTGTTTGTATATTTATATGTATTATATTTTCTATTTATTTTGTTAACTTATATTTATATTTATTTTTTGGTTGAATTTTCTGTTTGTTTAAGCTTAAAAAATTATAATAAAAAAATTGTTTTACGTTTATTTAAACTATTATGACATGCACTTTTTTTATTTACTAAAGAATTTTATTTTTGAACCTTTACTTTTTATTGAGTTCATGACTAGTTTATTAAAGGCACGTGGAAAGTAAGCCAGCAGATTATTAATAATTGTAACATAAAAATGTAAGTTATCGAATAAGTGAAGATTTATTATCACAAATAAATCTGTATTTCCAATTGGCTGTCAGTTGTTTCCAGTAGGAACAAGTTGCATTTGTTTATTAAAGAGTATTCTTTAATAAAGAATTCAGTATTCAGTCTACAGATGTGTTTGGTCACAAATGTGCATACATTATAATTAAAAATTAAAATAAAACCGAGACATAAAAATGATGGTCCTTTCAGGGTTTTTTGTTAGTTCATTTGTTTTACTTTTTCCTTTAGCTTCATTTTTTATTTTTTCCTCCTGCTTTGTGCTACTTTCTTTGTGCTACTTTCTACTCTTTTCAGTTCTCTTCTATTGTGTCCTTCTCTTCCGTGCCTCTCTTTCAGGATTAGCTTTAAAACACAGAATCCTTACTGTCCTCTAAACAACACAGGTGGGTTTATTTTATATATATCCATCCGTCTATTTATATGACATCCTATCACAGGACACAGTCACACACACACACACCAGACAATTTTAAAGCCCATTAAACCACCATGTATTCTGCTCTATATATACAGCCACATACATATGCATATACACTGATCAGGCATAACATATGACCACCTGCCTAACAGTGTGTTGGTCCCCCTTTTGCAGCCAAAACAGCCCTGACCCGTCGAGGCACGGACTGCCACTAGATCCCTGGAGGTGTGCTGTGGTATCTGGCACCAAGATGTTAGCAGCAGATCCTTTGATTAAGTTTACTTTAGTTGTGAGGTGGGGCCTCCATGGATCTGACTTGTATGTCCAGCACATCACACAGACGCTCGATTGGATTGAGATCTGGGGAGTTTGGAGGCCAAGTCAACACCTCAAACTCGTTGTTGTGCTCATCAAACCATTCCTGAACCATTTTTGCTTTGTGGCACGGCGCATTATCCTGCATGCACCCGGCCATCCACGTGATTTAAGAGAAAATGTGATTCATCAGACCAGGCCACCTTCTTCCATTACTCTGTAGTCCAGTTCTGGCGCTCACATGTCCACAAGAATTAGTGTTATTCACGGCACTTGTCAGTGGTCATAATGTTATGGCTGATCGGTGTATATACACTAAACCTTTTCATTACTAAAAAGGTCATTTCCACACACACGCACACACCTCCTGGTTGAATCTGCAGTTCAGCGTGCACCATCCTATCTGCATCAAACCTTGTGACGAGATCAGCACCTCGTACATCCATTTCCCTGAAAGTGACACAAAGATTAAAACCCACGTAAGACATTACAAACACGCTTCAAGGAAAAAATATACTCTACTACACAAACCAAGCTTTACACAGCTATGTCCAAAGCTGGTGCGGTAAGTTGGAATTACCTTTGAATACACAGGTTGTAGCCCTTATGGAACTGAAATTGCTATGGCCAATGACCTGAGGTCAAAAAGAAAACTGTTAAAAATGGTTTCTATAAAAGATCACCTTCGCAGCACATCATTCAGCTGTAACTATAAACCTGGTAGATTTACAATGCTGTGAGGTCATCAGAGTAGAAGAAATGATTCTTACTCCTAAAAGATCATCATCTACAAATAAGAGGCCTTCGAATCCGCTGGTGTGGTCCAGGACAACGGTAGAGGGTCCGAGTCGCCCTTCTGTATGATCTGGAGACAGAAACACACCGAATATACAGCAAGCACAAAGGTAAACAAGCAAAAAAGGTCTATTTTGTGGTGCCCAATGTGTCCCCAGGTCTGTTTTTGTTGACGTTAAGGTGTCCCCAGGTCTATTTTGGTGTCATAATGCAGTAATAATAATAATAATAATCACTGGATTATGACTGATGAGATGCTAGACTTCTGCTACCTCATATTATCATCCCAATTAAAGCTACAATGTGTGTGTTATTTCCAGTGACTGTTTATCCACCAATACAGATCATTCTTTCATGCTTAAGCATAACACTAGAGATAAGAGATATGTGTACTGTGTAAAATCTAAACAGGAAGTGACTCAGTCTGACCTGCACTGTCCTCAGCAGGCTCGTCCTCGGACAGAAGCTTCTCCAGATGAGCGCCCAGGTCCTGGAACGTCAAGGGTTTTCTGCAAAGACGAGAAAAGTCATCGAGATCGTACCTAGACTCTGTGGACGCTAATAAATGAATGTCACTAACAGATTAGAATCTAAAAGAGTTGGCTAATACAATGATATGATATCAGTACTGTGATGTCGTAATACACTTCGATATCGTGACATTGATTTATTTACCTGTTTATTTAAGCTATTGCTGTTTTTTATTTCAACTACATGAAACGATCCAAGATGCTTAGCAAAATCACCATTAAAACAGCGACCGGCAAAGCTGTGTTACAGAATCAGCTACAGTGACTTCACACAGCTATGTCTATTTCAGTCAGACAGTCAGCTTTCTCCAAAGTTCCCATCACGCTCTATCTATAGAGCCGCAACCGGTAACCCGAGCCCTGCACTGGACCCTGTACGAGACCCCCTGCTCCAAATGACATTCTACTAGCATCTGCCATGCCTCTGAAGAGCTGAGGTCTAGGAAATAAAAGTAAAAATAAATAGCAAGAAATAAATGTTTTGTATAAAATCGCTGCATTTAGAAAACTTTTATTTTTCATATGCCAAAAATGAACGAATAATTCTAACCAGATTTACAAAAGTTTTGGTTTTATTTACAGTCATGCATCTATCAGCGAAAACCTCGATCAGTTGCAAATTAACAAGCTCCCAGAAAAGGCAAAAAGCTTAACAAAGAACAAAATGGTGACTGAAGAGTGAAAGAGCTCTTGCACTAAATCTCCCACTAAAGCAACTCAGCAACTGCAGCGCATCAACTCTCTACATTAGTGTACATAAGTGTTTTAAAGCTGTGCACTTATATTAATATAATCTGTGAATAATCAGGCAGCAAGTGAACATTTTGTCCTCAAAGTTGATGTTAGAAGCAGGAAAAATGGGCAAGAGTAAGGATTTGAGCGAGTTTGATGAAGGGCCAAACTGTGATGGCTAGACGACTGGATCAGAGCATCTCCAAAACTGCAGGTCTTGTGGGGTGTTCCCGGTCTGCAGTGGTCAGTATCTATTAAAAGTGGTCCAAGAATGGAACAGAGGTGAACCGGCGACAGGGTCATGGACGGCCAAGGCTCAATGATGCACGTGGGGAGCGAAGGCTGGCCCGTGTGATCCGATCCAACAGATGAGCTACTGCTGCTCAAATTGCTGAAAAAGTTAATTCTGGTTCTGATAGAAAGGTGTCAGAATACACAGTCCATGACGGGCCAGCAAAAGGGGGACCGACACAATATTAGGCAGGTAGTCATAATGTTATGCCTGATCGGTGTGTGTCCTCATTAGTAGGGAGACCTGTGCTTGTAGTTTTTCCACAAAAAAAAATTACAATCAAAAAGATCTCTTCAAAATCCTGGAGGCACTGATATGCAAATTTAAACATTATCAGGAGCTCTCATTGGGTACTTTTTTTGCCCCTACATATTTATGAATAAATTTCCTCATATTCAGTCTGACAATTTAAACTCTAAACGAATTAATAAAACTGTTTTAATTTCTGTGCATTGTAAACAATTCACATGAACAGATTAAACCCCCACCAAAGACTTTCAGTAGCATAAGATTTAGATATTATAAACACAGAGCAGAAATCTGAAGGAAACGTTTCTAACCTGTAGGTTGCTGATGCTGGAGCCTGTTTACTGGAGGCAGGAAAGACATGATGCAGGTAGTCACTCAACAGCTTCTCATTCACAATACCTGCAAAACAAACCAAGCACAGGTCTACTTGTAGTCCTTATGTCAAGGCAAAACGATGATGCCTTAAAGATGTCACAACAGGTGAGGTATTTGTTATATTGGAACTTTATTTATTTATGCATAAAAGGCTTTGTGTGATTAAGGAGAAGAAGAACTGAAGCCTTTATTATCACCACACATACATTACAGCACAGTCGAATTCTTTTCTTCGCATATCCCAGCTGAGGAAGTTGGGGTCAGAGTGCAGGGGCAGCTATGATACAGCGCCCCTGGAGCAGAGAGGGTTAAGGGCCTTGCTCCCAACAGTAGAGCTTGGTGGTGCTGGGGCTTGAACCCTGAACCACTTGAATGGTGGTTAGAGTAATCTTAAGAGTATTCCTTTAATCACCGTCTAGGCATGGTCCTAATCTTACTAAATGTCAAGATATTTTTTTAACTGTATCCATAGTTTTAAGACTGATGATATACACCGATCAGGCATAACATTACGAGCAGTGAGAGGTGAAGGGAACACTGATTGATTATCTCCTCATCATGGCACCTGTTAGTGGGTGGGATATATTATGCAGCAAGTGAACATTTTGTCCTCAAAGTTGATGTGTTAGAAGCAGGAAAAATGGACAAGTGTAAGGATTTGAGCGAGTTTGACAAGGACCAAATTGTGAAGGCTAGATGACGGGATCAGAGCATCTCCAAAACTGCAGCTCTTGTGGGGTGTTCCCGGTCTGCAGTGGTCAGTATCTATCAAAAGTGTGGTGCGATCCATCAGACGAGCTACTGTTGCTCAAATTGCTGAAGACGTTAATGCTGGTTCTGATAGAAAGGTGTACACACTGCATGACAGATCAGGGCTGTTTTGGCAGCAAATGGGGACCAACACAATATTAGGCAGGTGGTCATAATGTCATGCCTGATCGGTGTACATTCTCACAACATTAAATTAAAAGAAAGTGTGATGGTATACCATTACGATCTTGTGAAAAATTCATTATACAGAGTGAATCGTTCTTACCTGCGGTTTTAGGTTTATCTGCGTCTGATGCCAGGCGATAATTTCGTCGGGTCAGGGCTGTACCACCCCCCTTTGAACTCATACTGACACTTCAAAATGGACCTCAGTTCTGCCACACACACACAAGAAAAATCATAATAAGCGATAATCATTCCTCTATGGAGCAATCATATATGTAAGTGATAGCAATTTCTAACATTGTTACAACATTGTAATACTCAGTATTATGATACAGCCAATGCTGATTTAAAAGCGTTTATATATATATATATATATATATATATATATATATATATATATATATATATATTGATTATGATATAAGAAACCAATCATGTCATGGACATTATTAAAGAAAGTAAGTACTTTCTTTGCACAAGGACTGACCCAAGTTCAAGCGTCATTCAATCCTAAAAGCTGTTTCAAACTCAACCATATTTTTCTTGATATAAAGACATGGCTCCTGGTGCTGAGTATTATCTTATTATCTCATACATACGCTTATCTGAGTAAACTCTTCATACTCGTAAGACATTTCAATCTCATCTGAACTGAATTTAATATATAAATGAGAGATAAACCCTTATTTCTTGTACAGTTATTCCCAAACAAATGTTTTTTTTTATTATTATTATTGTCAATAAAATTAGAAGATAAGTAAACAAATTAAACCTGTAGATAATGCGTGTATTTTATGTTATTATTTTTAACAACTAATAATTGGGTGCATTTAACTATTGCTTTAATAAAATACCACTATACATGACACATTTTTAAAAGCACAAAACAGCTGGAACACATCAGCCAGCAAAAAGTATTAACGCTATGTTAAACATTGAACTACATTACATTATACTGATGTTGCAATAACGAGAATGAAATAACATTATATTTAATTCAGCTTTCAGGTCTTTTCGCCAAGCTCTAAGTATCCTTTCACTGCCTTTTCTTGAAATTTCTGCTGCCATCCGTATTAAATCTCACCTTCAACACAAAAACATGTTTACAATCTGTTTATATGCTTTGTTGCCAAATCAATATCAGACAACACACGTATTATTTGTCCTACCCGCATTCCGACACCTGCGCTATGACTGGCTACCAACATCCCGCCTTCTGCGCTCTGATTGGATAATGCTGTTGTACAAGCCTCAGAATGAATTTAACAGCCAATCACGGCGCAGGAGGCGGGCTTTCTCCAAAAAGATTGGGGAAACAAATCATAAAGGATAGCTCGAGTAGCAAAGCTTAAGTAATCCACACAGCTCCTGCGTGTTAGCTTAACAACAACTACTGTAGCGCGATCGTGCACCAAATCGGATAATGCAATTTAATTTAGCATGTGAGCAAATGAACCAATAACAGCGACCCCGAGCTCGCGCATGCATTATCACTTCAGGGGCTAAAATTATTTGACAGTGACAGCCGCAGAAGCTCTGCCCAGTTACACTTAAATATTAAAGCAGAAATAAGTAGACGAACCAAACCTGGCTGAAATAGCACTCGGTTTTGCTCTGAATTATCCGACAGTGTTGTTATTTATCCGAAGTTAAATGCTGCGCTACCTGTTTTGGTTACAGCACTCCCCCCTCTTTGAATTTTGCCAAGAGTCGCTTTCACTGCTGGATAAACGAGTCCCAACTACGGTGCGCCGAGAGGGTTAGAAAAGCGACGCGCTTAGAAATGCCGAATTTCAAAAACGCGTTTGCACTATCCGAGTGTGTGCCTTGAATGGCAAAAAAATCCACTCTGAAAAACTGATCATGGAGCTGACACATCATCTTTACTGGCTTCCAAAGATGAAATCTGTAAAAAAATAAAAAAAATTTTAGTTTAAACCTAAACTTTCCCATGTTGCTGATAGCGATGCAGCAGGGCTTTACTGATTTGAGCTCACTCCCCTCCACATCTGTACACTCTGCTCAAACAGATCAGCTTCCGGACCTTTCATTCCAATACCACCATCAACACCATCACTTTCAGCATCATTTAACTGGGTTGCTTACTGGGATTTTCAGTATTGTCTTCTCACAGGAATAACAGAAAAAATAAGCACAGACCAACAAATCAGCACAGTTATCATTATACACACCACAAATATTTCAATATATACATATTTAATGCATTTCATTTTAATAGGAAACATTTAAAAGAGTGATCTGAATTAGTTATTATTACATAGTAATAAAATATTTAATAAAAAGGGGAAATGGGAAAACCACATCAGACTGGGTAAAAACTCCCAGTTCGACAAAAGATAGATAGCTAGATAGCTAGATAGATAGATAGATAGATAGATAGATAGATAGATAGATAGATAGATAGATAAAAATGAAAATGAATGAATGAAAAATAAAAAAGTAAAGAAAAGAAAAATGTAATTAAATTAAATTACATTACACTAAATTAAAAATAAAATAAAATAAAATAAAATAGTGGAATAAAAAGGAAATCAGTCATGAGAATATTTCTGGTGTAACTTAGGACTCAGGTTTGATAGATTTAGGCTTTTAATTTATTTATTTATTTATTTATTTATTTATTTATTTATTTATTTCCTGCTGATTGCTTTAAGCTTGAATTTCTTTATTTTTGATTGCTTGCGATTGATTTAGGCTTTAAATGTTTTTTTTACTTGCGATTGCTTTAAGCTTGAATTTTTTTCTTGACTCATTTTCCTTCACTTTCATTTTCACTTGCAGATTTTACGTGTTTATGCAAGTCATGGGAAAAAGTTCACTGACACTGCTTAAAATACAATGGAATTTAATCCATAGTTTCTGCAGTTTCTAAAAATGCCAACACTTTAGACGATAAAATATATTTTATTATGCTGTTTTCAAAAGTCATTAAAAAGCATTATGTTAAATAAAAACATTTGCTTACAACAGATTCAGATGAGAATATGCATAACGTAGGAGAAGATGTCGTCTATAGCAATTGACATTGGTTAAAAAATGTAATCTGTTGGGAATACTAAAATGACATTGCGTTTTTTTTATGCAATAAGTCTGCTTTCAGAAACGCTGCTCTCTTGGAAACTCCTTCAGGTCCGTATTTCTCTTGAAGCCTCTCAGACTCGAAAGAATCGTCCGAGAGTAGCATTTTATCATCGTGCCGAGTCCAGACGGGCCCGTGAACTTCAGGATCATATCCTTCACGCAAAAATGACAGAGCCAGACTGGCATCACCGCTGGCCTTTAAGAGCGCCTTCATAACCTCAACCAAGTCTTTCTTAGATTCCTGCATCAACTTAACTACATGTTGCTTCGTCTCTACCAAGCTCTGAGAGGGCTGATCTTCCTCACATGGCTGGCTGGGCTCCTCCTGGGACTCCTGCTGAAAGAGGAACATGTGAGCGTTGGATGTGATGGGAAGAGCATCACTGCTGGGACCAGCGTCAGCATCATCGTCCTCTGACCCCGGGATGCTCCTGTGGTTTTGGGCAGCAGTTGCAGAGTCATTAGGATGCTCGGGATTTGCTTCCTGTTCCCTTACAGCTCTTTCACGTGCTGCCATGATCTGAGATTCATCAGTATCTAAGACATTATTGGCTGAATCCTGACTCTGAGGCCGGCCTTCCTGACTTCCATCAATCTGAAAAAGAAAAAAGTTATTCAGGACAGCTCAAGAATATCTGAGAAATAGAAACGATCTGCAAGAAGGAGTGATAGAAAAGAAAAGACAAGACTCCTAAGTAATTACTTAAGAGTTTACAAGCTGTGATATCTTTATCTTTATATCTTATAGCTGTGATTCTTTTTTAATTAGACACTCCAGGATTTCTGCAGGAGTTTACTTGAATTAGTGAAATTGCAAGAACAGGATTCTTCTATTAAACTGCTAACAGTAAAGACACATTTAACATGTAATGACTTTCTTTAAGAGCTGTACTTGTGCTCAATGCAAGTGAATGGGAGAGGGTTTTGGCTGAACGTTCTGGCCCAAATTTGCAGAAAATCTGTGGGAAATTCTAAGCATCTAAGAATACTGCGTTAAAGTTAAATTCGGTGACACGAAATCAAAAAATCCTGGATTATCTGATTTAATAGTGTGTCATAGAGGTTGTGTTTATGGCAAACATCACCAAAGGTTGCGAGGGGTGCCAAAACTTTTCTACACAGCTGTACATTTTGGAAAACTTGGTTAAAGAAATGTACCATTTGAGAGTCTTCGAATTCTCTGGCGGCTTTCTCGAGTATGCTGAGCGCAGAGGGTTTGGCAGGTTTGTGACTGTTTCGGTTCTCACTGGGAGGTGATGACTGATCATTTGGTCCTGAATGGAACGATAAAATAAAATAAAATAAAAATAATGGGATGTAGCAGCATGAACAAATGTAGAGAAAACCAAAAGCAGTAAATCTGAGATTAAAGGAAAACTCCGGCATTTTCCAACCAAACCTCCGGCCATGGCGTGTACAGCAAGTATGACACTTCAGAGGATAGACAGACAGACAGACAGACAAACAGATAGATAGATAGATAGATAGATAGATAGACAGACAGACAGATATACAGATAGATAGATAGATAGATAGATAGATAGACAGACAGACAGATATACAGATAGATAGATAGATAGATAGATAGACAGACAGACAGACAGACAGACAGACAGACAGACAGACAGATAGATAGATAGATAGAGACAGACAGATAGATATACAGATAGATAGATAGATAGATAGATAGACAGACAGACAGACAGACAGACAGATAGACAGACAGACAGATAGATAGATAGATAGATAGATAGATAGAGACAGACAGATAGATAGACAGACAGACAGATATACAGATAGATAGATAGATAGATAGATAGATAGATAGATAGATAGATAGATAGATAGAGACAGAAAGACAGACAGACAGACAGACAGACAGACAGATAGATAGAGACGGACGGACGGACGGACGGACGGACAGATAGATAGATAGATAGATAGATAGATAGATAGATAGATAGATAAGGAGGTAGACAGATAGATAGAATCTCTGTCGAGATGACACTTGTTGCACTGCCGTCTTTTATAAATTCATTCATAATATTTTCCCCTGCGATCGTAAGATGAATTGAAATACCGGATGCCGTATCCTCCACCGGTGAGTCCGTGTCCATTCTGGCTCTTTTAGCTGAAACCTCAGGCTGCTCGCGGTCACACTGTTGCTGTTGCTCTGACTCATCACCATCAGTCTCTCTTCTCACTTCCTCCCTGATTTCATCTCTGTGCCTCGTTTCTGCATTTCTGCTGGTTTCTTCAGGATGGAGCTCTAGTTGTTCTGTTGTTCCTTCCTCATGCTCCTGGCTGATTTGTGTGGCGTCTGAATCGGAGGACGAAACTACCGCCGCTTTCTTTTTGGGCGTCTTCTTTGGCGTAGGCTGAGGGGTATCACCCTGAGAAGAAGGGCTCTCTTTCAGTGGGCTAACTTTCTTTTTATTCTCAGGGGTTTTCTGTTGCAGCTTATGCTGCAGGTGCTTTAGAAACCGGTCCTTCATGGACTGCCAGCTATGACCGGTGACTTGCTGACGCTCCATTTGTTGCCAAATCCGGTTGCCTTTTGCTTCTTTCTGATGTTTGGCGATAAAATTCAAGATGGCCATGTCATCCTCAAGAGAGTAACCCATTCGTCCCGTACCTTGCCGTTTCTGTGACGCCGCCCTCGTCTGGATGGGCCGTACATTGCTGAACCTGTAGCTTTCGATGTCTAACTGCTGGTTCTGTGCCACACAGTCGTGAACGTACTGGGTGGAGATGTAAAAATGGCTGGCACTCCCTACAGCGCCGGTGATGTCACCCGGATCGGCTAACAAAATGGCGCTCGGCTCCTGGGTCCGGCAGACGATTCCTCCGCCGTTCGTTATTAAAGGCTGAAGCTGCATTTTGGTGGGACCGGGCCTTATGAAGAAGCGCATAGGTTCACCTTTAACATTCAGGAATAAGACTGCTGATGTGGCAGAAGGTTCATTTTTAATAGATGACATCGTTCACTTCAGACCTGAAAGAAAGAAAAACAAGACGGATTTTTAACCTTGAGTAATTACAGAATTTTGAAAAATATAAAGAAAATGTAAAATAAAATATTTTCATAAAAATGTTCCATAACCTTATTGATTATGACTTAATTTTTTCATTTTTAAATATAATAAAATATAAAAATGCAAAATATTAACATTAATATTAAACAAAGTAAAAGAAAATATTGTGTGTTATGGTAGACCACAAAATTTAGATTATATAAATTATCAACAAAAAAAATCTTATTTTTTATTGCTACTCAGCTGATGAACAGAGTTTTTATTTATTTATTTTCTGGGTTAAAATAGCTTGCTAATAAGGATTTGAGCGAGTTTGACGAAGGGCCAAATTGTGATGACTAGACGACTGGATCAGAGCGTCTCCAAAACTGCAGCTCTTGTGGGGTGTTCCCGGTCTGCAGTGGTCAGTATCTATCAAAAGTGGTCCAAGGAAGGAACAGTGGTGAACCGGCGACAGGGTCATGGGCGGTCAAGGCTGACTGATGCATGTGGGGAGTGAAGGCTGGCCCGTGTGATCCGATCCAACAGACGAGCTACTGTTGCTCAGATTGCTGAAGAAGTTAATGCTGGTTCTGATAGAAATGTCCTAGAATACACAAAGCATCTCAGTTTGTTGCTTGTGAAGCTGCATACCCGCAGACTAGTCAGGGTGCCTGTGCACCACCAAAAGCTCCAACAATGGGCACATGAGCATCAGATCAGGACCATGGAGCAATGGAAGAAGGCCTGGTCTGAAGAATCACGTTTTCTTTTACATCACGTGGATGGCCGGGTGTGTGTGCGTCGCTTACCAGGGGAACACATGGCACCAGGACGCACTATGGGGAAAAAGGGAAGCCGGCAGAGGCAGTGTCATGCTTTGGGCAATATTCTGCTGGGAAACCTTGGGTCCTGCCATCCATGTGGATGTTACTCTGACATGTCCCACCTACCTAAGCATTGCTGCAGACCATGTACACCCTTTCATGGAAACAGTATTCCCTGATGGCTGTGGCCTCTTTCAGCAGGATAATGCGCCGTGCCACAAAGCAAAAATAATTCAGGAATGGTTTGATGAGCACAACAACCAGTCTGAGGTGTTGACTTGGCCTCCAAATTCCCCAGATCTCAATCCAATCGAGCATCTGTGGGGTGTGCTGGACAAACAAGTCCGATCCAATAAAGGCCCAACCTCTCAGCTTAGAGGACTCGAAGGATCTGCTGCTAACATCTTGGTGCCAGATACCACAGCACACCTTCAGGGATCTAGTGGAGTCCAGGCCTCGACGATTCAGGGTTGTTTTGGGAGCAAAAGGGGGACCAACTCAATATTAGGCAGGTGGTCATAATGTTATGCCTGATCAGTGTGTAATGTAAGGAGATTTTATTATTCAGTTTCTGGTGTCTGAGGTAAAGCTGTCATTTTAAGTCTTTTGATGCATTAATGTCTTCAGGACAGAAGATGATGTTTGGACTTCCTGGTATCTCAGAATCATGAAAAGTTGTGCATCATGACAGGATGGTGAAGGAACCAGTGTTTATATAAAGCTGCTGTAATGTTAGCAATAACAGGACAATAAACTTAAAAATTGAGATATGTAATAACTAGCAAGCTACTGTGGCTTAACATGAATAAAATGCTTCGGGAAATGCACGTTGCTGGAAAATAATCAATTTCAGTAACTCTGACCCTGGTGTTGATTATTTTCCTCATCATTTCACCTCAATAATATAATATCATTAGCTCAACATGGCGAGGTGTGAAAATGACGGTTGAGTTGCTCGTCACGTGACCAGCTAACTTAACGCATTTCTGAAACTAAATGAAAGCTAATGTCAAAGTCAGAGCATTAATATCAAGCTCCAAACTTAGGTTGCAGAGCTAGGCAGCTAAGCTAAGTATAAATAGTTAAATATTTAATATGCCATAAAACAGCTGACTGCGACGCTCATATCAATTTTTTTTAAAAACTAGCCTTTAGCCTGAAAGCTAAAATCCACGCATAACGTTTAAACTAGATAGCCTTACCTTTGTTGTTGTTCCAATGTGTTGAACTTTGTGGAGAGGCGTGAAGCAAAAACAAAACTCACATTTTAAATTAAAAGTCACAAGACGTCGAAGTTTGTGATACAATTTTTTTAAATCACACTTTCAGCCATTATTTGCGCATGGAAAAAAGGTGTAGATAATTTACATATGATTTTGCATATCTCATACTGTGCATATAAAAACAGTGCACATAGTTATACTCTTAAATTAATCTTGCCGGCAATGAAATGTTTCAGAATAGAGACTCTTATTTTGGCATTAATGTTGTGTGAGAAAGTTAAGACCGCGAAATTGTAGCGGGAAGTGTCCGTTGAGCATGGAATAAATAAATAAATAAATTAATTAATTAATTTTAAAAAATAAAATAATTATATTAAATAAATAAAAATAAATAAATTTAAATAAATAAATAAAGCCTTTTTTTCAGCGTATTTAATACTACCGTAGTATACCACCAGGTTACCATAGTCACATAAGGTGACGTTGACGTGCTACGTAGTTGAGGGCGGGACAGATTTATGGCATAGCAATACCAAGGTTTTGCCACTAGATGGCGACAAATCATTATAATTTTCCCCCGGTCTCTTAGTGTTTCTGATTTCAGTCTGATTAATAATTTAAAAAGAAATAAACAATTAAAATTATTTTAATTACTCGAGTGTATTGTATATTTTATCACATTAATAAATAAGTATTTGATGTTATACATAAAATAAACTCTGACTGATTTTTTTCCTACCATTAAAAAAAGGAGAAGGCATCGAATTTAAAATAAAGAGCTGAGATGTTGTATTATAATTAATAGATTATTAGCAAATTAATTTTGTGTTAATCATAAAATTACTTTAATGAATACGTTTTAATAACTTAGAGTGACCCCAAAATGAATATTAGAGATAAGTAATAGTGATGATGATCATAGGTATTTAATTATTCCTGATCTAGGGATCTCTGGATGGGACGCCTGGGTATCATTCGCACAATCTCACACTACTAGCAGCATCAGAGTAGCCATGTGCATAGAGGGTGTTTTTCTGGAGAAGGAAGAAACCCACGCATCCACAGGGAGAGCATACAAAACTGCACACAGACAGTAACCCAAGCTGATGATCGAACCTGGGACTCTGGAGCTCTGGGGCTCACAACGTCACGCATTCATTCACATTACTAGCCTCCTTGCACAAATCTAATATTTCTTCCAGGACGGATCTGTCGACTGGACCCTTCTGTACACTAATGATAGTATGCAATTGAAGCCACAGCTCTTGATTAACAGCCTCACATAATTCATTAATAAATTTTTTTTGGCTTGGCCTCAGGCAAGCAGCAGCAGTATTGAGGCAGCTGTTTAAGACCTTCTTTATTTCCTAGGCCGCATTCTTAAAAGCCTGTAGAGTCTATTAATCAATGCAATTCAGAGCCTCCTTCCAAATATTCATGCTTGGGTTTTGATTACGAGCCTGCAATAACACCACGCTTTCAGCCTCACCAACTTCACCGAGTGCTTTTTCTCTACAAAACATAACAGCCCAAGGCCAAGTCCTCCAGCTGGACTAGCGATCATGTCTGGACTCTGAAGTGTTTCAGTCACAGTGCAGACAAAGTTGGGCATTATGTGGGCTTGTTGATGTTGGCCGTTGGCTCTTCGGGCTCGTGTTAAGCCGAACGAGAGAGGCACTTTGACACTGAAATCACATGGCTGTATTTTTTGAAGTTTTACAAGCAGAACAGGTAATAAAGGGCGAGTTTTGTAGTAGCAGTAGGTGAGACGTTTTTGTTGGAAATCCATGTAGTGCTCCGTGATCGCCATAAATCAGAGCTTTCACTGAATTAAATCAGAGCTTTCACTAACGTGAATTAAATCAAATAGGGTTCAGAGATAATCTAGGATTAATGTTAGATTTAATGTTACGCATAGCTCAACAAATCACATAGCGATGATGGGATGATGGACTCACAGATGTAAAAAAATAAATTAATTAATTAATTAAATTAAATTAAATTAAATTAAATTAAATTAAATTAAATTAAATTAAATTAAATTAAATTAAATTAAATTAAATTAAATTAAATTAAATTAAATTATAAAACCTTTTCACTATGCTGCCATTAAAGAAATTTCAATATTATTATAACTCCTGAACTTAAATTAAACTAAAATTTGTTTTTAAGGTAATAAAGAAATGCTATTTTAATTTTCTAATTTGCTATTTTAGAATTCTTTTCTTCACATATCCCAGCTGAGGAAGTTGGGGTCAGAGCACAGGGGCAGCTATACAGCGCCCCTTGGAGAAGAGAGTGTTAAGGGCCTTGTTTAAACAGTGAAGCTCGGTGATGTTGGGGCTTGAACCCTGATCAACAACCCAGAGCCTTAACCACTTGAACCACCACTGCCCTCTGGGTATTTTGGTTTCCTCCCCCTGTCCAAACTCGTGTTATAGTCTGATTGGCATCTCTGAATTGTCCCTAGTGTGTGTATGGGTGTGTGAGTGTTTGTGTGATTGTGACCTGTGATAAACTGGCATCCTGTCTAGTGCGTCTCCTGCCTGGTGCCCCGAGTCTCCTGGGAGAGTGTTCTTGAATCCGCTTTCCTTTACAGATATCATCATACACTATATTGTCAAAAGTTTTGGGACATCCCTCCAAATCATTGGTGTTGTTTTTCAGGGGTTGGGCTCGTCCCCTTAGCTCCAGTGAAAGGAACTCTTAATGCTTCAGCTTCATACCAAGACATTTTGGACAATTTCATGCTCCAAATTTTGTGAAGTTTGGGGATGACCCCTTCCTGTTCCAACATGAGTGCACACCAGGGCACAAAGCAAGGCCCATAAAGACATGGATGAGCGAGTTTGGTGTGGAGGAACTTGACTGGCCTGCACAGAGTCCTGACCTCAACCTGATAGAACACCTTCTGGATGAATTAGAGCGGAGACTGCGCTCATCCAACATTAGTGCCTGACCTCACAAATGGTCTTCTAGAGGAATGGTCAAAAATCTATGGACCTTGCTTTGTGCACTGGTGCACAGTCATGTTGGAACAGGAAGGGGCCATCCTCAAATTGACCAATCTCTGACCAATAAAATTGTCCAAAATGTCTTGGTATGAAGCTGAAGCATTAAGAGTTCCTTTCACTGTAACTAAGGGGCTGAGCCCAACCCCTGAAAAAACGACTCCTGAATTCAATGATTTGGGTGTCCCAAAACTTTTGGCTATGTAGTGTATCTACACTAAAAATACTATCAGAAGGAGAGCAAAAAAATCTTTTGTCATTTTTCATACAACAAATTTCCCCTTCAGAATGTTTTTTTTTAAAGATTTATCTGTAAAACAGACTTTCTATAAACAATTTATTTCTTTGGTTCATCAGTAAGGAATAAAGCATAGTAAGGGTTAAGGTGTTGGGCCCTTAATCATCGTAATACAAATTAGATGAATGTAAGTCATTCTAGATAAGGCTGTAAATTTAATACGTGCTGTTATTTACATTCACAGCACTTCAGAGACTCTCTTATCCAGAGCAACATACAGAAGGTCTTCTTTATTATTAAATACATCGATAAATCGATAAAATAATCAACAACGGAGTGATGTGAAGTTGAGAGTGTTTACTCTTACCACCTCAGCCTGCTGTTGATTATTTTCCCACAACAGCATACCACAAATCCCATACCAGGATTAATACTTAATATGCCACAATCTGGCAACAATTCTTTAAAGAAGAAGAAGTCACACTTTTCATTCATTCGTTTGTTGTTATATGTAATGCTGTGGACCATCTGCTAAACATTAAAGAGTAAAGAGCTCGACCTTCTCTTGAAGTTAATGAGACAAAAAGAAAATGCAGCTCGTTACGAATTAATCACTAAACACAAAACATCCTTCGACTTTCCCATGATAAAAAACATAGATCTATCTATCTATCTATCTATCTATCTATCTATCTATCTATCTATCTATCTATCTATCTATCTATCTATCTATCTATCTATCTATCTATCTATCTATCTATCATTCTGTCTGTCTGTCCATCTGTCTGTCTGTCTATCTATATATCTATCATTCTGTCTGTCTGTCTGTCTGTCCGTCTGTCTGTCTGTCTATCTGTCTGTCTATCTATATATCTATCATTCTGTCTGTCTGTCTGTCTGTCTGTCTGTCCGTCCGTCCATCTATCTATCTATCTATCTATCTATCTATCTATCTATCTATCTATCTATCTATCTATCTATCTATCTATCTATCTATCTATCATTCTGTCTGTCTGTCTGTCTGTCTATCTATCTATCTATCTATCTATCTATCTATCTATCTATCTATCTATCTATCTATCTGTCTGTCTGTCTGTCTGTCCATCTGTCTGTCTGTCTATCTGTCTGTCTATCTATATATCTATCATTCTGTCTGTCTGTCTGTCTGTCCGTCTGTCTGTCTGTCTATCTGTCTGTCTATCTATATATCTATCATTCTGTCTGTCTGTCTGTCCGTCCGTCTATCTATCTATCTATCTATCTATCTATCTATCTATCTATCTATCTATCTATCTATCTATCATTCTGTCTGTCTGTCTATCTATCTATCTATCTATCTATCTATCTATCTATCTATCTATCTATCTATCTATCTATCTATCTATCTATCTATCTGTCTGTCTGTCTGTCCATCTGTCTGTCTGTCTATCTGTCTGTCTATCTATATATCTATCATTCTGTCTGTCTGTCTGTCTGTCCGTCTGTCTGTCTGTCTATCTGTCTGTCTATCTATATATCTATCATTCTGTCTGTCTGTCTGTCGGTCTATCTATCTATCTATCTATCTATCTATCTATCTATCTATCTATCTATCTATCTATCTATCTATCTATCTATCTATCATTCTGTCTGTCTGTCTGTTTATCTATCTATCTGTCTGTATTTCTGTCTGTTTGTCTGTCTATCTATCTGTCTGTCTTTCTGTCTGTTTGTCTGTCTATCTGTCTGTTTGTCTATCTGTCTGTCTGTCTCTCTGTCTCTCTGTCTGCCTGCCTTCCTGCCTATCTATCTATCTATCTATCTATCTATCTATCTATCTATCTATCTATCTATCTATCTATCTATCTATCTATCTATCTATCTATCTATCTATCATTCTGTCTGTCTGTCTGTCTGTCTGTCTATCTATCTATCTATCTATCTAGCTATCATTCTGTCTGTCTGTCTGTCTGTCTGTCCATCTGTCTGTCTGTTTATCTATCTATCTGTCTGTATTTCTGTCTGTTTGTCTGTCTATCTATCTGTCTGTCTGTCTGTCTATCTATCTGTCTGTCTTTCTGTCTGTTTGTCTGTCTATCTGTCTGTTTGTCTATCTGTCTGTCTGTCTCTCTGTCTGCCTGCCTTCCTGCCTATCTATCTATCTATCTATCTATCTATCTATCTATCTATCTATCTATCTATCTATCTATCTATCTGTCTGTCTGTCTATCTATCTATCTATCTATCTATCTATCTATCTATCTATCTATCTATCTATCTATCTATCTATCTGTCTGTCTGTCTGTCTGTCCTTCTGTCTCTCTGTCTGCCTGACTTCCTGCCTATCTATCTATCTATCTATCTATCTATCTATCTATCTATCTATCTATCTATCTATCTATCTATCTATCTATCTATCATTCTGTCTGTCTGTCTGTCTGTCTGTCTGTCCGTCTGTCTGTCCGTCTATCTATCTATCTATCTATCTATCTATCTATCTATCTATCTATCTATCTATCTATCTATCTATCTATCTATCTATCTATCTATCTATCTATCATTCTGTCTGTCTGTCTGTCCGTCTGTCCGTCCGTCTGTCTATCTATCTATCTATCTATCTGTATGTATGTCTGTCTGTCTTTCTCTCTCTCTCTCTCTCTCTCTCTCTCTCTCTGTAAGTTTATGTATAAACACATAAACTTACAGCTTTACCTCTAAAGCTCTGAGACTGGATACTATTTGAGAAATGTTAAATAAACCCTTAATGCTAACATTTCCGCATATTAGTGATTACTTGGAAGACATTATAAGGTTAAGATTCTGTAGATAAAATCCTTGTTACTATAGAAACAACCGATTAAGAGAATGATGACATTAAAATAAACCCTGCAGTGTGTCGAAGTTAAAGAAAACTAATCAACACCTCCTGACTAATCAGATTCAACAAGTTTATTAATTCTGCCCCAAATAAGCAGTTCATCAATCAGCTCCAACACCTAAAACTCCCATGAGCTCACCTCCCCTCGTATAAAATTCACCTTTCACTTGTTATTTCAATTAATTACACGCATTCTCTTTGTACTATGCTCTTAGCTTAAAATAACCTATTTCAATCATTCAGTGTTATCGTTTTCCAGCCCCAAAGCATTTCTCGATGATGATGGAATGGGCACGGAATGTATGAAAATAGCTGGGATATTTACAGGACTTGTGTAAACACTCCAGTTATTCCTCGCTGTTCAGCTTTTCCTCAAATAGAAATGTGGTTGAAGGAAGTATCGAGGCTTTGCTCGGTGCTCGTGGCCAACTGCTGTGAAATCACAAATTCTTCTGTCTTAATGTCTTTATGGGCTGGTAGTAAAAATGTAACGTTCAGCCAAACAACACACAGTCAGAATGAAGCGTTACTGATTTAACCCTCTGATCAAACACCACTCTCTGTCCTTCTCTAACTCGGCCTTGAGTCCCAGTTCTGCTCTGTGTGTGGAGTCTGCATCTTCTCTCTATGCTTCAGGGGTTTACTCTGAGTGCTCCGGTTTCCTCCAACTGTCCAAAGACATGTGTTACAGGTAGACTGGCCTCTTTAAAGTGTCCATAAAGTGTCCACATGCCTGTCTGTCTGTCTGTCTATCTATCTATCTATCTGTCTGTCTGTCTGTCTGTCTGTCTCTCTCTCTCTCTCTCTCTCTCTCTCTCTCTCTATATATATATATATATATATATATATATATATATATATATCTGTCTATCTGTCTGTCTTTCTGTCTCTCTGTCTGCCTGCCTTCCTGCCTATCTATCTATCTATCTATCTATCTATCTATCTATCTATCTATCTATCTATCTATCTATCTATCTATCTATCTATCTATCTGTCTGTATGTCTGTCTGTCTGTCTGTCTGTCTGTCTGTCTGTCTCTCTCTCTGCCTGCCTTCCTGCCTATCTATCTATCTATCTATCTATCTATCTATCTATCTATCTATCTATCTATCTGTCTGTCTGTCTGTCTGTCTGTCTGTCTGTCTGCCTGCCTGCTTTCCTGCCTGTCTGTCTGTCTGTCTCTCTCTCTCTCTCTCTCTCTCTCTCTCTCGCTCTCTTTCTCTATCTATCTATCTATCTATCTATCTATCTATCTATCTATCTATCTATCTATCTATCTATCTATCTATCTATCTATCTATCTATCTATCTATTCAGTGAGGCTCAGTTTAATATTTTCTAAAGGCCTGAACTGTTCTCTGAGGCTCTGAGGGACTCTCGCTGCCTTTGAGATGTTTTTTATCTGAAAACCTCCTGAAGATTTATGTGTCTCCGTAATCAGATCCATGACTTGTTTTGAATGTTGTTTTGTTCTGCGGACAACGCCGACCGTAAAGCTGGACCTCACAGAGAGACGGCTTTTTATCCTCATGAAATACCAGGTGATTCCTCTCCAATTTCCTAAACAGGTGTTGGGAAGATGAAGAAACCCAGTGGGTTGGCAAGATGCTCTTGTGCACCTGATCAAAGTTAGCAGTGTAATTACGTACAGAATAAAATGAAAACTTTTGCAAAGGCTAGCTAAATGAAATGCCAGGGTTTTTTTGTTTGGTGCTCTCTCAAACATAATAATACACCTTTTTTTAAATTTTTCTGCCAGTGTGTAGTTACTCAGCAGGCTGAACAGGTTCGATAATGAAAGGTCTTGCTGGGTGTGTGCATGTCTGCCCAGGACAAAACATCTGGAGATGCAACATGTTCAAGCAAGCAGAGACAGAAACGGGTCCTGAATATCTGCTTTTTTATATGTGTTTACCTCAAGAAAAACGTCTAACAGGAAGTTATTTAATTATAGACAAGATGATGACGTTAAACCAACACGTTATTCATCGTGTGTCTCGTCTCACCTTCGGAGAATTGGTATAGTGTAATGAAACCGCCGGCTTTCGGTTAGAAGGTGTTAATGATTACAGCAGCTTCGACAGTACTGTGGTTTAAAATAACGTGTTCATTATCATATGTTAGCATTTCTATAGTAAGAAGTGTCTCCAGTGTTAGTGCTTTGCAACAACCAGATGTAAAGCTGTAACTAATTTTTCCGACACAGGAAGGTCTTCAGGATGGAGGGGTTTGTTTGCCTTATTATGGAAAAAAATGTTAGATGCTTGGATTATACACTATATTGCCATAAGTTTTGGGACGTCTGCCTTTACATGCACATGAATGTAATATAGAGTTGACCCGGCCTTCGCAGTTATAACAGCTTTAACTCTTCTGGGAAGGCTTTCCACAAGGTTTAGGAATGTGTTTATGGGAATTTTTGACCATTCCTCTAGAAGCGCATTTGTAAGGTCAGGCACTGATGTTGGACGAGAAGGTCTGGCTCACAGTCTCCGCTCTAATTCAGTCAAGTTCCTCCACACCAAACTCACTCATCCATGTCTTGATGGATCTTGCTTGTCATGTTGGAACAGGAAGGGGTCATCCCCAAACTGTTCCCACAAAGTTGGGAGCATGAAATTGTCCAAAATGTCTTGGTATGAAGCTGAAGCATTAAGAGTTCCTTTCACTGGAACTAAGAGGCCGAGCCCAACCCCTGAAAAACAACACCTGAATTCAATGATTTGGAGGGGTGTCCCAAAACCTTTGGCAATATAGTGTACCTCTGGGTTTGGGGGTTCAGTTTTTACACAAGGCAAAACAGACACACACACACACATTCATACCCTACAGACAATTTAGAGATGCCAATCTGCCTACAACATGTGTCTGTGAACTGAGACCAGAAAACCCATTAACTCTGGGTACTCTGGTTTCCTCCCCAAGCCCAAAGACATGCCTGATTGGCATCTCTAAACTGACTATAGTGTGTACATGTATGTGTGTGTGTGAGTGATGTGTTAACACTCTGTCCAGGATCTCCACCAGCTTGTGAATAGACTCCAGGTTCCTCACAACCTCGTGTAGGGTGGGGAAATGTAGAAGATACACAAAAGAGATGGAAAAAACAGTGTGGTGTGGGCTGTGCAGTTACAGGACATTTATCAATGACTTACTGATATATTTAAAACTGCTGAAATGAAAAATAAACCATATACAGGACATACATTAAAGTGAAAAAAAAATTAAATAAAACAATAAAGACAAAATATATTTTGTGGTATTTATTTATAGATCAAGGAAATACATTTAAATATGAAGGCATAACTGTCAAGCAGGTCAATTGTTAATCTGTCCAGTGCAAAATGTTTGCATACCCATAGGACCCATTCATAAAAAAATAAATATTCAAAAAGTATAAATTAAGAGATTAACCGTGAAAGAATTCAAAATTATACCAGCTTGAAGTTTACATTTCCTTTAAAAAAAAAAAAAATGATATAAATATTCTTTAATAAATTTGATTTATTAAAAATGATTTGATATTTTTTAAATGTCTTTTATATCCTCAAATCAGCATTTGGTTGATTGTAGATAAATTGTAAAATATTTTAAAAAAATTTTTTTTTTTTTTTAAAAAAGTACACTTTTTAAAATCCATCAGGGGATGCAAACTTTTGCACTCGACAGATATGAACAAATAATTTCTCAACAAAAAATAGGAAAGAGAAAAGAAATCTGTTGCATAAAAGCTTTGCGCGCTTAATGCCGTTTTAAAACAAACAACACAAATTACTGCATCGATCGTTATTATGTAGCAACGAAGATATATATATATTTATATATATATATAATTGCTTACAGACAAAAGCAGAACTTTGGTTAGTGTACTTTATCCATTTTCCACTCCAAGGTCAGCCTTCCAGTTGATTTATTCCAAGTAAGCACATCAACGTAATATCGAAATAATTCATCACCAGTTTATGATACCAATGTTCTCAAAAATATGCAACTGCTCCCATTTTCCCCCGGTGATAAAATCATACGAAAGGTAATAAACCGATTCTACCACCTGTATATCATTCCTGAAACGTCTCATCCTGCTTTTTTACAATTCACAATGTGAACATTCCAGTTCTGAAGATCGTTTTGTTCCTTTTTAACAACCCTACAGTCACTTATACACAACCTCTTCATAAATCACACCACTTTTTCTACAGTCAGACATTAAACCAAAAGGTGAGCACAAGTTTATGATTTTCACATCATTAATAATAAATACGAACACACACTGCATGATATCTAAAACCCTCTCCTTTTTCAAAGATCTTCCGTTCGGAGGTTCCCCCTCAGGGACCATGGGTTAGATGGCTGCGAAAGAAAAATAATCGTGCGACATCGCCGCCTCGCACCTACGCTTTGAGTCCGTCTCCAAACGCATTAATCTTAACCTGATAGGAAACTTAATATTCATAATAAAATAAGCACATTTACAGGAACTGGCACGTTTTTCACATCTAAGGCATTTCTTTCTTTTCTCTCTCTCTCTCTCTCTCTCTCTCTCTCTAAAGCTTAACTGAAACATCTGTATAAACATTTAAAACAACGGTACAATGATATGGGGTTACATTACTGCCAGAAATCCAAACCGCTCAGGCTTGGACTCCAGTTCCAGTCCAGGACTGCTGTTTGCGGCTGGTGTTGAGGAAAGCTGGTGATCGTGAGGAATCTCGGAGAGAAATCATCAGCATCATGAGAAAAGAATGATGATTTCCTTCAGTTTTGTATTGTAAATTTTGAAAGATCGAATAAGATTGATGGAATATTCTATGTTCTAAAGTTGCTACTTTATATTAAGTGTCCTAACGTGCTACATATGTACTACTTAAAGCTTCCATGAAGTTGATCGTGGCATTTTTGTTGGTTCCAAATGGTTGAATATTTCAGAAACTGCTGAAATTTAAACAGAAAGGCCACAGGTATAGTGAGCAAAAAAGCATTTCAGAACACACAACAGATCAGATATTGAGGCAGATGTTCTACAATAGCAAAACAACAACTTCTGTTTACTTCCATAAACTAGAAATTAATGTTCTATATTACAGTTGTCTCATTTTATATAACTGAGCAGCCAAGGGGTTAAGGGCCTGGCTCAAGGGGCCTCTGGTGGCAGCCACCAAGCTTTCTGCCCAGTAGACCAATGCCTTAACCACTGAGCTACCACTAGCTTACTGGTTCTATGCGTTGTGTGTACTGAGATCCTTCTCTAATCACCACGACTGTAAAGCATGCTTATTTGACATACCATAGACTTCCTGTTAGCTTCAACCAGTCTAACTATTTTTCTTTTATAACATGATTGGCTGATCAGATAACCGGAGCAGGAGCGCATTCCTAATAAAGTGGCCGGTGGGTGTGTATTCAATCTAGCGTGTTCAAGTACTTCATTGCAATAATTTATACTTACATAAAGTCTTAGCTAATTATTTATATAACACTTAAGGACACTTAATGTAAAGTGGGACCAGACACGGCTCTGTATGTAACCTAACACTTTCCCACCATGACAGGAATCCTAGCTCAGGACCTTGAGTGTCAGGGCTATGAAATATTTACAAACACCCTCGCTTGAAACGCCCTCACGCGTAGACCGCGTTCTCTCCGTGAACTCTTACCCACATGCTTATACAAGACAGGATCTGGTTTATCTCCGACAGCACCGGCGAACGTCCGCTTGTGAAACTCCAGGCAGCTCAGCTGGCAGAAAGGGAGCTGGAAGCCTTTGGCTGCGTCCAGAACCTCTGCCTCTTCATCACACTTTAAAACCAGTTAGCGCTAATCGTTTTCCACTCTAATCTCTCTCCCCCAGTTTCTGGCTGGATCTGAACTTTCGATCTTTGTCATTAAACCCAGCGAAGGAAAATGGTGTCATTTCACACTCTTGCTTGTTTCTGACTAATCCCCAGTTCATCTGTGAGTCATCCATATGTGATCTCGTGTGCTGCGTAAAAACCAGACGTACGATGCAAACAGGTCTCAGCCCTAAAGGTCCGATCTGTTCATTACATCAGCGCTCGTTCTCCGGCGAGTCACACCCATGACTGCGTTATATAATGACGTGAAGCATTAGCGCAGTATGGTTTTTCTCTAAACAGTCGGGCGTGGGTCGTAGTGTTTACTAATCCTCAGTAATGTACTAAAACTAAAAAGCTTCGGAGATTTTGAGGGGGAAAAAACACAGTTTTTATGATATACACTTGCTGTCTGCTAATGAAAAGTACACTACTTTTACACCTACACTGTTTAATAGAACTGCCACCACTGTCTAAATCATTTCTATTACTATTTCTAATTCATATATAATTCTTGGATGGCAAAAAAACAACAACGTAGTATCTCCAAACTGGACTCTTGCTTCTGCTCAGCAGGTGGGTTTGATGTTCACTTTTGGGGTTTTTTGGTGCAGTTACACTGAACGCGGAGATTCTGACCACACTGCCAGCAGCAGAAATGCTCCTTATGCCAGGTCTGGGCATTCTCCTGATGGCACGTCTCTGAGAAGATCAGCTACATGAGAGAGTGAGAGAGAAAGAGTGAGAGAGAGAATCAAACCAAACAGAGAGAAAAGGGAGGATATGGGTTAGCGCTTTAGATATTTTCTCAGATATTTAATGTCAAAGGTTCAAGGCACACTGTCTTTATCTCAATCTGCGTAAACAAGACGGCTTGTTTTGTAATGAGTCAAATAAAAATCTGTCCAATAGTAACGGTTAAACAGCTATGAAGCATCTTAGTCCGACCCAAATGTCCGAATATGGTGACAAAAACAATCAAATTACTTAGAAAGAAACACGTTTTGGAGTTTTGATACTTGGTTTATGTTAACAGACACATTCGTATGCGCTCACTTTTCCTTAAATGGCAAGTCGTAATGCGTGCATAAATGAAAAGGAAGTGAGGTCGATTAGGCTGATTTGTTTTAAATGCAGTTCGCCTCACAGGCTCCAGGGGGCCCGTAAAAATGACAAACCGCTCCTTTAATTTTTTTGTTCTTTCCAGCCGCATAAATAACTAAGTTTTCAGGAACCCGTGTTATATATTTCAAACATTTTCCACTAAAATAACTCTACTAGTAGTCATCAATGATCTTTCAACAAATTATATAAAATACCCGATGTTACCTTGTTAATTTTCAGTACGGCCATATATAGCAATAATAACAATATCACTAAAATTAAGCGATATCCCATAAGCATAATCCCTGCACTGTATTATGAGTAAATGCCGTTATCGTTAAAGCCAACATTCGTGTGATTAGGTTCCTAATCTTTGTGGGAGAAAGCAATTACCTCATCGCATCCTGGACAGCGCGGCTTCAGACCCTGGCAGTAATGGCGGCCACATAGCAGCGTGTCTTTCCTCCAGAAGTACACCAGGTCAACCAGCGCCTCGTTACACTCCGCACACACGAAGCAGGTAGGATGCCAGAGCCGCTCGTATCCGGATCTCTCTGCGTACACGACTGGACTGTCCAGGACTGCAGGCTGCCCACAACCGCTACAGTGCTGCAGAGGTGAAATAAAAAGAACAGAGGTAAAGATAAATGGCTTAATGCAGCGACTGGAGAAAAAATATATATACAGAGCAGCAGCAGAGAGGAAAAAATACAAATGAAATAATAAAACATAATGAAATTACGGCTTCATCAGTATTATTTCTGTTCAACACTTTCATGTGGCTCCAGAGAAGAGATGTTACATTTAAAAGGTTAAATTAGGTCCTCTTCCAAATTTCCTGGGAGATAATCAAAGCCACATTGTCAGGCTGAAATCCCACAGGCCCCAAACAGAGCATTCCTGTTATGATAAAAACACAAATCAGGCACAGATGTTCTCTGAGATTTAATTATTTTCAGATCCAAAATGACCCTCCTCCCTATAAAACAATCCTTCCTGAAATAAACGTACGAAGGAGGACGAATAGAACAAAGACGTTAAGCACCGGTTGAGGGTTTATATACGTAATAATGTATGACAAATTGAAAATGAATGAACGGAAACCTGATGTATGTGTTATACTGTGGGGGTCATTTGGATTTGTATGGTCCATTTATCCCTTTAGGCCTGGTTCATACTTCTGCATTAACGTGTGTTTTCTTTGCGACACAGAGAGGGGGTTTATGGGTATGCATGGAAGCGTAGAAGTGTTTATGCGGTCCTCTGCTGTGGGCCGTTTGTATCTACAGTGTTCTACGTGAACCGGCTTTCAGATGAGAGTCTGAATCAAACTGGTGTCGAACTGAATTACATCAGTGCTGAAATGAATCACATCGATGCTGAACTCAATCAAACTGGTGTCGAACTGAATTACATTGGTGCTGAAGTGAATCACATCAATGCTGAACTGAATCATACCGGTGCTGAACTGAATCAAACTGGTGGTGAACTGAATCAAACAGGTGCTGAACTGAATCAAACTGGTACTAAACTGAATCAAACTGGTGTTGAACTGAATCAAACTGGTGCTGAACTGAATCAAACTGGTGTTGAACTGAATCAAACTAGTTGTGAACTGAATCAAACTGGTGCTGAACTGAATCAAACTGGTGTCGAACTGAATTACATCAGTGCTGAAATGAATCAGATCGATGCTGAACTGAATCATATCGGTGCTGAACTGAATCAAACTGGTGTTGAACTGAATCACATCGGTGCTGAAGTGAATCACATCGATGCTGAACTGAATTACATCAGTGCTGAACTGAATCAAAATGGTGCTGAACTGAATCACATCAGTGCTGAACTGAATCAAACTGGTGTTGAACTGAATCATATCAGTGCTAAATTGAATCACATTGGTGCTGAACTGAATCAAACTTCTTCATTCATACAGCTCCATCATGTTTAATGAGCCCTAGTCACTATAAAGATCGCTTCAGGTACAGACGTCTATCTAAATACGTTCATCTAGCTTGTTCTCGCCAACCAAAATGTAGTCTGTTAAAAAGGCATTTGTGCTTCACACATGAAATGACTATTGTATAATGAACGTATTTACAGAAAAATAATATCAGAAAATCAAGTGCTTTAATAGCGAAATTAATCCTGCAGGATGGCACATTTGAGGGATTTTCTCTTCTTACATCCATCACATGCTTTAGTTTGATTGAATTGTACATTTAAACTAGGTCAAGTGAAAAATTCTCCTGAATACAGATGAGTGAAAAAGCTGAAGCTGATTTCAGTGAGAAGAACTGATCACGCAAGGTTTCCTTTTTTTTCCAACAAGCAAAAAACGTTACACCCATAGTCGCTTTCTGTTTATTATTCCTCCAGTGAAAGATAAATTATTTCAGCTTCTGAAACTGTTTTCTGTTTCTCGCACTTTCATAATTCTTAAATTGGTTCATACTACACTGCCCCCTAGTGGACATGCTCACATTTCGCGTGCACCTTTCGTACTCGCAGATCCATGCTCTCATAAGTACAAATCATCCATTTAAAGGAAAGCGGCACCCTTGTCTTCACCTTTATCCTGTAATGAGCTATTATTTTATTCTGATGTAAGCGATTTTTGACTCCTCCCACACCCACAGGGAAATGCCCAGGGGCTCACTGAAGGGTTTGATGAAGATGAAAATGCTGTAAATCATATATTATGGCCTTCACAGTCACCAGATCTCAATCCAGTCCCACAAGACATACAGAATCTCAGCCAAGGTGCATTTTCAAGCCGTTCTGGTTGTTTGTGATGAATCAAAACAATCACTGAATTGCTTTCAATGGCGTCTAGCAGCTCAGTCGGGTTTCTGAACAAGTGCTCACTTGCTGGAAGGCTTTTTCTTGAGAAAAGATTGGCTCAGGATCTTGAAGTACCAGATTTCGGTTTTAAAAAAAGAAAGCTCTGTTCAAAAAACCCCTCAGCAATTTCTGGAAATTCAAGATGCTGTGGTGCTGCCTCAGAGAACCTCAGAGAGTCCTGACACCTCTGCTATCGTTTATATCCCTCAAGACGGAGCGGAGACTAAATTACAGCGACGAGATTAACCTCACACTCGTGTGCCGTTGGCGTGTGTTTCGAATACCAGTCGATCTACACAGGAAACTTCGATTAACCTCGGACGTTTTATTTGTTCACTGCATCATAAAACTATGGCCTCGCAGACACGTGACTCCCTGAAGCAAAGAATCCGAGCACATGCAGGAAATGAAGAGGAATGCCATGTAGCATTTTAGACGCGAGAGAAAGAACCACCGAGATTTTTACGGGCCTATAAATGCGCCCTTGCAAGGCAAACCTAAGACCCACACTAATTTAGACAAGAATTGTAAATGGTAAATCACCGTCCTCCATCTGCGCCAAAAACAAAACAAAAAAAAAAAAACTTTTAAGAGACATTGTGTTCTCTTCATTCATTCAGCTCCATCATGTTTAATGAGCCCTAGTCACTATAAAGATCGCTTCAGGTACAGACGTTGGGCATTCTCATCTGTTTTTAGTTAAAACTAAAGTTAAGTAGCCTTTATTTGTCACAGATACATTACAGAACAGTGAAATTCTTTCTTTGCATATCCCATCCTTGAAAGGTGGGGGTCAGAGTGCAGGGTCATACATGATGCAGTGGGGGAATTGTTGAGGGCCTTGCTCAAGGGCCAAACAATGGCAGCTTGGCAGTGCCGGGGCTTAAAGCCCACTTGAGCTCCCAGTACCACCCCAAAAGCAATAGCTCAAAGATTTTAGACTAAATGAACACCTTAAAGGTTATGGTTCAAACCCCAGAACTGGCATTAAAATCAGTGGTGGTTGTTTTAGCATCTGCACACACACATCCAACTACACAGCTGTATTCTTGGATTGTATCCTATATCAATTGTAAGGTGCACGGTCTGCCAGGACATGCTGAGCAAATCCTACTTTGGAATTATTTAAAAAAAAATCGAATTGAGAATAAAAAAGACAAAGTCCTGAACGCTGAGATAAAAATCTGGGTTATGCTAGCTCCAGGCAAGCCCTGCATTTTTTATAATGAAATTATAACAATGAGAGACGGTGAACTTATTCGCAGTTCTCTGGGTAATATTTAGAAATCAATCTTTCTCTAGAACAGAAGATTTGCTTACTCGGCAGCAGGCTTCTAGTTTTTTTCCGTCGTTTAGCCGCACAGAAACGTTTAGAGAAATCTAGAGCTTGCCTCAAAATAAGTGGATAATTAGCATCTATTCAGCCAATTGGACAGAAAAACAGCGTTTGGTTTATATACAAGTAAATGTAAAACAGGTGGCAAGCGAGTGTGCTTCTACACTCTATATGCTAACGTCCTGGCACCGTCAAGCCGGCTTCGTGTTCTGTTTCGTTTTATTTTCTTCACTGTGCTAAGATGAGTGTGTTAAACATGATGGCTGTTAGCAAACTAAAGACAAGACCTGTTTGCTTCAACTAGCATGGAAGTGTGTCTGCTTCGAATAAGGTCAGAGTGTGAGGTAAAAGTGGATAATCAGCCAAATATACATCACAGGAAAGGGATAGTTTACAGTTCCAACTCGTTTTAAATGTAAAAGTTTGTTAAATGACTTCAGGCTCCACTTCGGAACATGGCTACTTCCTTCACGTTACATGAATTTAGATCACCATATGTGGGGTTTATTTTAACTTCCAGTACATGGCCTTGAGACGCAGCACAGGCTTTGTGTTCAGAATTACAGCCTCATCATTCTTTTATTGTTTCTGAATTAAAATATCCAGTTATGATACATATCCCAATTCCCAGACAACCACAGTAAATGGCATAAATGGCATACGTCAAGTCTAAATGAAAGGGTTATGAGAGAAACACTGGCTGTAAATGTTCTTGGAATGTCTTGGGATGCTGAGACACTAGAAGTTTAATGAGAGAGAGAGAGAGAGAGAGAGAGAGGGAGGTTGAGATGGATTGATGAAGATAAATGATAAATGTTGAGACACTCTCTGTCCAAGAATCTTGAAGAAATTAAGAGCTTTCCATCCTTTCCAAAATGAAGATTTTTTCCCTACTTGGCACAAAGGAAAAATAAAAGAAACAGTCTGTAAATGTGTGTGTTTGTGTGTGTGTGTGTGTATCAGTCAAACTTACATATTCACTCTTCTTGCCGTTCTCTTCCAGTGTGCCGTTGGTGGTGGGCTCAGGGTTTGGCTGCTCTTTCCCATTCTTCTGTTTTCCACCGCTGTCTTTGGACGTTCCTCCCTCTCCTGGCAGCGCTACCTCGCCCACTCCCATCGCATCCTCTTTATAACTTTTTACAAACTGAGCCATGGCTTTGACTTCAGCCTCTGACAAGCTGTGGCACTGTGACGGGTCCTGATCGTAAGCAGGGAGCTGCTTCATCAACTGCCTGCGCCTGTACAGCGCCCCCTCCGTGCCCGCCACGGGCCGCCTTTCCTCCGGGAGAAGCTCCATGTACTGCATGGCCTGGTGCACACATACGAAAACATGATGAATTAGGATCGAATTAGACTTAAAACGGCTAACTCATGGAAAAACTCATCATCATTCAATTCATCTCTGGATCGGTAAAAATCCCAAGAAAACCAGTCCGACAGAACTCCCATGAGATCAAGCTAGTAATGTTAGCATTTACACATCATTAACGTTCCCAGAAGTAGCAATAATATGAAAAAGTTTTTAGACAGGCAAGCTATTCATATAGGAGACCCGGCATGCCGACTTTCCCTTGTTCCGTCTCTCTATAAACCACCCAGGCTTACTGTAACACTGCCTCATTGTTAAACCCTCATTACGATTGCATTCAACAGCAGAAATTTAATATAAACTTTAAGAGCCACTAAACATTATATGACAAATAAAAAAATCAGCTTCTTGGTAGTCGCAAGATTTTTAATACAAAAAAAAGTTTCAATTGACAAATATGAAACCTTAAGAAAGCTGGGAACAGCCATTCTACCTTTTTAGTCCTGTAACATGATCATACAAATCATTAGCTGGGTCTAACAAAATCTTATATAAATCTTTCGGGTCTTATATAAAAATATAGAAATTTACAGGTTAGAGGAGAACGATGGGTTGAGCAAAATCCAGCCTGAAGAGAACTCAGAGGAAGAGGAGGAGGAGGAGGAGTGTGACAGTGTTGTTTATGTTATGACTACCTGGCTTTTGTTTTGGTGCCAGTCCTGTCCTTTCCCCTGTCTTATCATTGGTTTGTTTCCCTAATGCCTGCACCTGTTCGGTGTTCAACCCTTAATTCATTCAGGTTTTAATTCTTAGTTGCCTCAATTCCACTTTGCGAAGTCTTGCCAAGTCATACTATGCATTTCTGCTCCTCCTTTGACGATGCCTACGTGTGTATGGACTCCTGCATTAAACTTTCATGATTCTTCAACTGCCTACCATCAAGTCTGGAGATTTTTATTTTCATTCTCCTTTTCAAAAATCTAAGTACGGTCACTCGGGGCATAATTAGTTAAGAACAGGAGGGTAGATTTTAGGTTAAGCTAGTTCCATGTTGGTTCAAATTTGGACAAATTCCCTGATTCATTCATTCATTTTCTATACCCGCTCACAGGGATCTGCTGAAGCCCAGCACACATTGGGCAAAAGGCAGGGGTACACCCTGGACAGGTCACCAGTCCATCACATATAGACAGACAACCACTCACACTTTAGAATTAACAATAAACCTAACGTACATGTTTTTTGACTGTGGGAGGAAACTGGAGTACCCAGAGTAAACCCACGCAGGCACGGGAGAACATGCAAACTCCACACAGAAAGGCTTCTACCTGTTCGAACCCAGGACCTTCTTGCTGTGAGGCAACAGTACTAACCACTAAGCCACCGTGCTGCCCCTGATTAAGTCAATAATTAATCAATTTAAAATCAATTTAATTATACTTTGCCATTATTTATGTAAGAGAGGTTACACTAAAAAAGCTTGCTGAATTTACTTACTTAAAAATGTGTACATCGGTCCAGGTGATTGAACATTAAAAACTGTTAATTTAATGCAGCTAACATGATTTGATCACTCATTTTCAAAGCTCTGAATAAATGTTGTGTTTGCTGGTGTTTAGAAATGCTTAAAACCAGTATTAATTAAAAATATGTATATTTTTATTCTTAAAATTCCAATCAGAGCCAAAATCCATGTGAGATTTCACAGTGTAACTGGCTTACATTCATACGTGAATCGCTCACTCTTCATCGTTCAATCTTGTAATTAAGAACTTTCATGTAAACAATGAAATGATGATATTTTTCCTAATTGACAACATATTCCTTTTTAATTCAGTGTACCTCATCTTACTCAGCAGCAGGCTTCTCAGCACGATACATGCCAACAGACAGCTCTGTGTCCTAGCTGTGGAGGATCACTTTAGTGGAGGAAATTTAGCAGTCGCCTCGAAATAAGTGGATAATTTGCATCCCTTTAGCCAGTTGGACAGCTAAACACACAAACATTTGGCTTCTATATGTTGATTCAAAACAGGTGGTAATTCATTGTGCTTCTCTACACTCCATGCTAAACTCCTGAGAGGTATCGCCTTTGCCACAGTCGTCCTCTGGCATCGTAAACTTCTAAGGCCGTCTTTAAAGCGACCACAGATATTCCGTAACCCACTAAAAGAAAACATGCCCGCTCTGTGTAGAGACTGGTAAAGAAGAACAATAGTGCTACAGTTCTTTACTGCCTTTAAGTACTTTAGAAGACAGCTGTAACGAACTTGGAGAGACAATCCTAATTACTGCAACAAAAGCCTCGGCACAGCACGGAGTAAGACAAAAGTCACCCTGAAGCAGTCATTAAGGCAGGCCTGCTTCAAATTCACACTCTTTAAACCACTGGAAAAACATGTTGATAGAACTCGTGGTCCTGTGTAGACCTTTCTCATCTGTCTCGAATAGGCGAACCGTAATTCCGAGCGCCACTGCAGTGAACCTGCCAGACTCACTCTAGAGAACAAAGCTTCATAATACACTCTGGGTTTCAGGAAAAGACAGGGGGAGCTCAGATGGCTGAAAAAACAGGCAGCCATTCCCTCGGAGAGATGAAAGTTCTTCGCTTCGGCACACAGCGGACACGCTTCCTGGCAGCTCAGAGCGGAATAGTAAAGCTGAAGGCTTATTTCCAGATCTCCACCCTACCCGACAACAAAAAACCACATACGGTGCCTCTGGCAGGACTAATCACTGCATGAAAGTCAAGTGGAACACCAGAGAAGTCTGGCCAGGGCGAATTAAAGCTCTGTTTAAGAATAGGAGCAGTGACAGCCAGCAATTGCGATAGAGAAAAGGTCAGGCTCATTTCTGCATCTTAGAGTGCCAGATTATTCCAATGATCAGCAGATATCATTCTCTTCCCCTGATACCAAACAACTACCATTCATACTTGTCCAGTGATACCAAACAAATGCTTCTACGGCCAGACGATGTATTATTTAAGGGTTCGATGCAAACAGCTTCAAATATCAAACGCACTATTAGATTTCTTCCATCGGACCGATGAGACGCAGGAACTTGAAAGAGGCAGATAATCACATAATGCGTTCTGCTGGAACACCCTGAGGTTTATTTTCCACCCCAGTTCTTAACAGTACTATCCTCTTGTAATCCTCCTCGCAATGCTTTGACTATGAACTCCAAAATAAAGGTTCGTGTTTACCAGAAGCACCAGAGCTTGAAAGCAAAAAAAAAAAGAAGCCTAAATGTAGGATCGCTTTCAAATGAAGGTCTTGTGGGAGCACAATATGAAGTCCAAAGTATGATTGTTCCAATATTTCTGCCAATCATAAGGCTCATCTTTCCCCACACTGATTTTATTTAACGTATCTGGCTGGTCTTTTTGAGCTGACCCTGTGCAAGCTAACCATATAACTTGGAAGAATTATACACTCATAAAAACTAGTTCTTGAAGGGTTCTTTGGAAAATTAACACTTCTTAGATTTCTGAAAGGGTTTGCTGTAGCAATGTGACACCTTCCGATGATTTCTCACCAGTTTCTGAGTCAGGCCAGGTGGAGCCCAGTCATAGGTGATTGTGTTGAAGGTGGGGTCTTTGCGAGACACCACAGGGTTGGTGATGATCATGCGATTGCGCTTGTAGACTCTCAGGCCGTCTCCACCTTTCACTTTGGCAGTCAGGTGGGCGTACTTGGAGTCTGCCAGCAATCGGCCCATTTTATAGTCATCCTCAAGGTCCGAGCTGGGTGCGTGGTCTTCTCGGCTGCAGTGACATTGAGTGCAAGCTTTTCTAAAGTAGGACAAATATGGAAATTGTTAGTATTGTAACAAAACAAGTAAGTGAACTTACTGTTTAGAAAACCGAAAGCGACACTGGCTCTTTGGTTTGATAATGGATGTTTAGAAAGAAAGAAAGAAAAATCAGCCATGATTTGTTCCTCTGCATTCTTACTTCACAGGCCTGGAAAGCACACTACTAGAGCACCAATCAACAAAATGCATTTTAATTGTGAACAGCTTACATAATGTGCACTTAGCAGAGTTCAGTGTATATCATATCAAGTGCAAAGCCCTTTTAAAAACAGCACAGCAAGCTTCGACTCGTCTGCCTACTTGCTGCAAAATCATCTTTTAGGCTGAAGGAAATGTAAACAGAGACGCCCACAATGGCTAGCAACACGCTTGCGGTGCAGCAAGCGGAGCATTCCCCAAACATCAAGGGAAAAGAAGAATGGAGGGATAGGGAGCCATGTCCTCGTTTTCTTTACGTTTTTAGCAGAGAGAATAAATCACCTCCAGGAATGTGGCTGGAATCCAGTGCAGATCCCTTTACATGTCAGACATGCCGCACCCCTTCCCGCTGGCGGCTGCCCCACTGACATCTGGGAGAAAAAAGACAGAGGCAAAAAAATAAGAGAGAGAAAAAGAGAATGAGTGTTCAGAGAATAAAGCAAAGGGTGAGCGGTAAGCCTAGAGTTTTTAGGGTCTCTATCGCTAGCAATAAAATGATGAAAATACTGATAATCAGACATTAATCACGGTTAATTTCAGGACATTTCAACTCACCTTTCAATCATATTAATTCTCCACACAGAAACTAAAATAAACCGATTTCAGTTTTAAAAGATGAGCTCCATCGTTGATACGTCACTTCTATGACCGTTATGAGTTACGAGTGTCTGGAATGAGAGCCTATAACCACTGCTGTTTCCTCTGAGTATAAGAGGGTCATAATTTTTCATTATAATATGTTTAGAAAATCTAAATAGCAGACATAATGGGGGCTCTATATTTCTTTCACACTGTCCATGCAGCAGTTTTCTTTCTGCAGTTCACAGACCTTTGTAAGCCGCTGTAACAGCGATATAGACGTCAGTCTGATGGACCTTAAAGGAGCGGTTTGTAATTTATAGAGCTGTCAGCTGCCTGCAATTGCCATGAAAACCTTGCCGTATCTTCCAACTGGCTTCATACAAAGCTACATATTCCTTATTAGGTGACGTTCGGGCTCGTTTCAGGGCCAGAAAAACTAAAAGCAAAACAAAGAATGTAGCAATCGCAGAGGGTATCAAATCACATAGTAAGTTTAGAATTACTTGATTATAATGGTTATAGAAACACGTCTAAAGATTACACACTGCACCTTTAATAACAAAGCTGAGTCTCAGACATGCCATAACACAGATGTACACGGGAGCAGACGTACACACAGGATGCGTCTTAAAAGGAATACAGTCATATGTTGTCACACGCTGTGATGAAAGCCCAGACTCTCACGTTCATGATTCACCAAGTCTCCCATGACCATGACTGTGTATTAACCAGCTGGTAAAAAGTGACTAAAAGGACACATGGTTCCATTTACCTCTACAAGGTACGTGATCTTCAGCACATGTCGGTGAGAACTATACAACACTGCTGGAACCCCATGCTAATTCTGAACTTTCCTAAACCAGGGTTCATCAATTCCAAGCATAAAAGGTCCAGTAGAATTAAGCACATCTGTAATTATTTGGTTTACTGCAGGGTAATCAGTAAACCAGGATGGACTGCAGCACCGAGGGGGCTAGAGTCGATGACCCATGCCCCAAACAAATAAGCTTTTCCACAGATCATCACAAAATCAGGCCTTGAAGGTGTTGTTCTCTATCCAAGTGGCACTCAAGAGTGCAAGAACTCAGGACTTATCCAAAACGGGAAACAAAATTCAACAAGTTGACAAAAAATAGAAATCTTAGCACATGATGAATAAGACGAAGAAGATGAATTGTTTTACGTGAGGCAAAATCTAAATCCATTCCAAACATACAACTGAGCCGATGAAAGAAATGGATTTTGCAGCAATTTCAACACATAGTCTCCAATATAGTCGACCCAGCCTAGACATCTTTGGTGCTTTTTTCTGAACTTACAAGGTTAATGATTCTAAAAGGTAAGAGAAGCCACTAGTTCAGCATTGTGCAAATTCCTTAGCTAATTTTCTTCATTGCATCAGATCCAGATATTAGCTAGGCGATATGGTGCAACGTTTGAAGACAGAAGTGATTCAAATGCTAGTACAGACTGAATATCATACAACTGACACAATGATTTTTTTAATACAGACCAATTCTTCTAACTTATAAAAGTCCAAATGGTTTGCCTGAGCCAACGACGTCTTTTGCAATGTTTAAACTAGGAGGAAGAACTTTCTCTAGTTTTCTGAAACGTGCTAAAAGGATGTACAGTAACCAAGACTACACAGAAAGGTCTACAGTCTAAAGTACTATAAATATGTCTTGCTTGATTGGATAAGTGGGGAATTTATGCTCAACATTGACACTCTGGCACTCAGAATTGAACTCACAACCTTCTGGTCAACTGTTGAGCTACACCTAAAATAGCACCTATGTGCTAGAATGACACCCCATTGTCCAGAAAAGGCATGTATGTGAGAGGATAGGTATGAGAGATGTAATGAGGACATGGGAATGGGAGACATGTAGCGAAAGCAGCTCAGAACTTTGTCTCTCTCTTCCAGCCCATTTGTCAATTGTTCACTCAGTCAACACAGACAAAACCCCGCAGTCAGCACATCACACCATAGCTATAAGATTTACATTGCACAGAGTGCTGCTTAAGCCACATGATGAAGTGTCGGCTCATAAAAAAAGAGTAACATTATAAATAGAACGTGAACAAAACAACACTGCATGTAACCATGGCAGTAAAGCCTATGTCAGAAAGGCAGACATATTTATTTCATGAGTCCAGCACCCTCATGTAAGAAGTCAGTGTTACTAAATCGTATCACCCCCCCCTCCTCGAAACACTCCGAGCCCCTGACATCTACTAATGAATGACTCCTTAACAGCTATGCTGTTTAATTTAGAGGTTCAGGTTTCCACTAAAGTACACAGGTCAAGTGGCTATTCATCACCCAGAATAACTCACACAATAAGTTCTACATGACTCCCGACTATATATACAAAATAATCCAATAACAAAATCATTACTCATTCCTCATATATGCAATTTCGAAAATTCCAGAATAGACCTCACAAACAATACTCCGTGCGGCCAATTCATTTGCTCTGAATGTGTCATTGAAATAAAAGCCAAACACTTCTTCAGAACTCGCCCATCACTAGTCACGCTCCTAAATCCCTTTAAAAATAACATCCTCCATTTCAATGACTGAAGATTTATCGACCATATGAACTTGCAATGTTAATTCATCAATGCAGAGATATTTTTCAACAATTTAAAATAATAGTGTTTTAGATTAATAATCATTTAAATCTTTATAAATAGATTTTGTTTTTTAGGTCTTCCAGCACATAATAAGGTCCCATCACCATAGCGTCCATATTCACTATATACAGATAAACCATGCCATGGCTTTTCTATAGACCCCAAAACCACAAAGAATTGTCTTTCAATACGCTTTACATATGTAAATATTAAAATCCAACTAGTATTAAAGCACTGAAATTCATTTTGCCAGTCTCATTTGCTTGTATCTCAAATGTTCCACATCCGGTTCAGCCATAAACATCTCAATATCCTCGGCCGCAGTGTGTGCACGGCAAACAGTCTGGTAACGGGCAAATGTTGTTCCAGACAGTAGAAAATTAAACAGAGAGAAAGCCTGAGTCAGAAGGTTGATGTTTCAGTCTAACAGAAGTCATTCTGGAGCCCAGAGCACTTTCAGAGAGCTGGAAAACACACAAATATGGGGATTAATGGGATACGAGAGACAAGCTGGAGAATTAGCAGATCACTGACTTAAAAAAACAAGAATGGAAATACATCATAATGTAAAATTCCTTCAATCGTACATATTAAAAAGACTTTACCGATATAAAATACTTTGTACTTGGAAGACGTGGGAATATATTTTGTAAAGGTGACAGGACGATAGCTAAAACTAATACTAGACACATCCTTTTATTTCTACTGTCTCTTTATTACGGAAAATACCTTGAAGGTTCACCTGCACAAGCTTATCATTAGCTACAGGATCCTAGCTGCTTTACCATTGCACTAACTAGCTGCTTTGCTAGAATTCAACACGCTAGCTATTTAAAACCCACGTCAAATCTTTTTAACATACCAACCAGAGTCATGGTATTCAATCCTATGTTTACACGTTGCTAACTTCCTATTTTATTAATCATGGACTGTTCACAAATAGAAAGCGCTAATCATGAATAAATTGACGCTAGCCTGGAGTTCTAGCCATACGTAGAACAGCTCTGGTGCAAATATCTGTTTTAAAATTCATTAAAAAATGGATCGGTGAAGTTGAGATAAACTCAGGGATATTCATTTTAATCCATTGTGAGATCCCTTAATCATAAAGTTTCTATTCGCTCGTCAGTCGTATGCCGAGATATCTTTATTACACCAGAACAGAATGTGTATTATTCATACTTTGACAGCTTTATGACTATTGTGTGCTCTCTCTTCAGCGTCAGTGCTGTCGTATTTGGCTTACTTGTTTGTCCCTCAGCACTGTATGTGGTCCGTTTGTTAGAAATTTTGGTTATAAAGCAGTCAGGTTACTGTCAAGTCTGTTAACAGCTCTGTACTAGGGACGGTATTCTATCTGACGTCTCTTGAGGTTGAATAAAAAGCATCATAAATAAATGTAAAACAACACTCTACTTGAGAACATGGTGCACCTGAACTTCATTTGACCAACAGCGAAAAGGAAGATAACAGAGATTTCAGCAGGACATCCTGCCAGGTCATACAATCATGCAGGTACGTTTTCACCCCCTTCCTGCTGTTTCACATTATTTCTCTTGTGTATGTGGGTTTTTTTTCTTCCCTGAAAGACGTTCCAGAGCATTCTGTCGGATAGCTAGCCTGGCTGAAATTGAACATAATGAAACATATCTCCTGTATACAGCTGAGCTATTCCAAATGAATAGATTTTTATTGTTATTACATTCGTTCAAACATAATAGTTATGCCAAAAGGCTGTTCCTGGAAATATACTGAAGTTCAGCTAATCATCCAGTTGTCTGCTTGTCATTTTGGTGATCCATTTAAGAGTTGAAAATTGAGTGAGATATGAGCTGACCTTTTAAAAGTTTCTATTTCATTTAAAGCTTCGCCCAAACAAGCAAAACCAAAGCATATGCCAGGTTAATTGAGATAATTGCTAGAGAAAACTTCATACTTTTAAGGCTAGACTTTAATTATGTCAAATACACCCTTAGGACTGATTTGAATCACATTTGGGATTAAATGATATCAATGCTGAGAACTCCATAAAACAGCATATAAAAATAAATGTTGCTGTTCCCACATTCCTGGCACAGAGAAAAGTATTATGTGTCCCCACCTCTTAAATCTTAACTTAATTCATCATTAAGCCAGCAAAAAAACAATGCACGTCCTTTCGTTGCCCACAGTAGGGAGCGGAATAAAGCTTAAAATTCTTCAAGACTCTTCATCGCACATGCATGAAGCTCAGGAACTCTAAATTTATCTGTGAAATGTGAATGCTCAGCATTTTTTCCTGTTGGAAACAGTGTCCAAACAGAAGGCTGACACACACTGCGGTCACTGTCCACTTCCTTCTCATGGACACACAATGAACAGGAGAGGGGGGGAAGAAAAAAAACAGGAAAAGTACAGCTGAAATGCAGGAAACTATTTTAATAGGCCTGTCAAGAGACATAGGTGAAAGTAAAGCGGACAGCTCTGAATAGCCACACACTCTTTAAGGTTGGCTGGACATGTAGAGCACTAGGCAGGATACAAAAGTCACATTCACACCCAGATCCAGTAAACTTATACATTATAAAGAATAGCAAATCATTCTAGTGTGTCTATCTGGTGGTGTGCACCCAGGCAAAGAATTGAATGCATATAAAATGAAGATAGGGGAGTTGTTAGACAACTGCTTATTACATAGTTATTACACAACTGCTTGCAATATATCTATATTACATGATAATTATCATTCAAGCGTGAGCCAGAACACTATATAACTTTTATATAGCACAATTAAGAAGTATGCACCAAAGTTTTACACTATAAATAATAATAATAATAATAATAATAATAATAATAATAATATTATATTTAGCAGCACAAACAGATTATTGTGGGTGGAAATGCACATTATTTATCCATCTGTCTGCAATTATTTCCAAGCTCTGCTTCTAGAATTTTCTTCACTTTAGAAAACCTTAAGAATAAATAAAACGTATTGCATTTATACAGCTTTTTACCGCTCATTACAGACATTTATAACCTTATGTAACCTATACCTGTGATACCTTATATATCATTAATCGGTCATGCAACAAAACGAATTTTTTTTTTAAAGAATAAAAATATCACATTCTCACCTTCTGCATCCCGGGAATCATATCCATTTCGGTGAAATATTAATATTTAGGTCCAAACAATAACAAGGCGGACTATCTGAAGGCTCTGCGCTCCGGACAGCTCTGTCTCTCCATGTGGTTCACAAAGCTCTATTTAAACTGAATGGGGTCTACTGGGAATCCCTCGCGCACTCCACCCACCAATCACAGCTAACGGAATTCCGGCCAGCCAATCAGAGACGCCGCTGGCTTCCGGTTTGGAATTTTGGGGCTCGGACCGACAATTGCATACTAACTTATTAAAGAGTAGGTGAAAAAAAAAATAGTACGCAAGTAATGAGTCCTTGAACTTTGTTAAAGTGTCCCGAGACGCTAAATATCATTCTACTGTCGTGAATGGTATGTTTAAGTAGTATAGGAGCTCTGGTAACCATGGTAACGTGTAGAGAGGCGTGTTATTACGTACTGTCTAGTAGGCTAGTAGGAGTCAGTGATAGATGTCCAGGCCAAGCCCCGCCTCCAGGAAGAAGAGAAAGGCATGACATCAGCCGTGGCCGTGAATTGTACGATATAAGCATGGAAGAATGTACGACTCACATTCTTTTGTCATCAGTTACCTCCTGAACCGAGGGGAGGATGTTTCCTGTGTTGAGACTACTCAACACTTTCCTTTTTTGCCTTTTTATGGAAGCAGCCAGGCAGAATGCATCAAAAGCCGGGGAAATGAGTCCACTTGGGATATTTTTAGTATCACCAAAACGCAGAGATTAATCGAAAATCAGCTGGAGATTACGAGCCAGTTGTCTAGACTTCATAATAGATGACAATTATTCAGTAGCCTGATACTCGAGACCGGTGGCTCCGTTTTATAATCATATATTGGTCAAGAAATAATCAGCAACAGGGTTAACAGGGATCTCATTCAAAGTATTGCATTCCGATTTTACATTTCCCATCAAGCTTTTTAGCCGTTTACAGTTACATAACAGGCATAACTTTATGATCACCTTTCTAATATTGTGCTGACCCGTCATGCGCTGTGTATTCGGACACCTTTCTATCAGATCCAGCATTATCTTCGTCTGTTTGGATCGGATCTGATCACACGGGTCAGCCACGTGCATCAGTGAGCCCCAAATGGCCGCCCATGACCCTGTGGCCGGTTCACCACTGTTTCTTCCTTGGACCACTTTTGATAGATACTGACCACTGCAGACCGGGAACACCCCACAAGAGCTGCAGTTTTGAAGATGCTCTGATCCAGTGGTCTAGCCTTCACAATTTGGTCCTTCGTCAAACTCGCTCAAATCCTTACCCTTGCCCATTTTTCCTGCTTCTAACATCAACTTTGAGGACAAAATGTTGACTTGCTGCCTAATATATCCCACCCACTAACAGGTGCCATGATGAGGAGATCATCAGTCTTATTCACTTCACCTCTCACTGCTCATAATCGGTGTAAGTTCTTATTAAAACAGCCTCTATAAACAGCCATTCCAACACAAACCACTCTCTCTCTCTTTCATTCTCACAATTTCTCTCTCTCTCTCAACTGTATAAGACAAAAAACCCACAACTTGTCATGTTAAACTGGAAAATTATAAACTCTGTCCTGAAGGCATGGCTGAAGTATTGCTTACTGTTACAAAATACTGACACTGGAGACTCCTTCTATAAATAAAAAACTCATTACAGCTTCACCATATCAAGTATGAAATACACATTTTTTTCTTTCTTAAATAACAATACATTTTTATTGTTAATTATTAGCCCTAGATGATGAGTCATTGGTGAGAATGAACAATACAGCTCATCAATACAGTGTACAGGTATAGAAGGGTAAAGGGAAGTGTGATTAAAAGATCTTCAGTATGATCAGAATAAGAGTCTTGGGATGACTGGACAAGAGTCTTTAGGATCACAGCAGCAGTGCTTAGGTAGAAATTATCCAGACGGTATCCAGGTGACGCAAAGACAGTTAATGAGGCCATTAAGTATAACTGAGCCAAAAAATTTCCAAGAAGGTGAGTTTAACCGTATAGGATCAATTGAAATGAGTAAAATTCATTCATAATGTCTGGAATAGAAAGGACTTGACATTAATTGTGTGTAATTAATTGTGAGTCACAAGTCAATGAATAAGTTTTTCACGTCAAATGGTGTGTTATAATTATACGATAACAAATCATGCTTAGGAAAAAGTGAGTCCTGTTGTCCGAGTCAGCCGGCTCATAACGTCACAGCGGAGTTTGTGTTTATTTATATAGCTTTCAGTAAACCGTACTGTGTCCTAAACCATCATGTTCTTTGTCATATCCCTTAAGAATTTGATGTGCTTTGAGGCAGATATTTACAGAAAAGAACATTTTTGGCTCCAGTGTAAATGTAATATTTTTCATTTAAAGGAATATTTTTTCATTTCCAACTGAAGGAAAATCCTTCAACGAGACTGCAAATATGACTTATACCCATCCAAATCTTATTTCAACAGACTATCCGATTTATTGTTTATGAGAGGAATAAAAGGTGACCGAGAGTGAAAATAATCATCAAAAGGATGGTGTGATGCTTCATTATATAGATTTACTTTATCTCTGCTTCGTATTTGCAATCGTTCCCTCACCAGCCTCTCATTCTGTACTCTTAAAGTCATTGATGTGTTGTTGGATGTGAATCCTCGGTCCTGAAGACTTTGCCACATTGGAAAATTATGGCTTTAGGGGTCTGATTTTTACTCTGTAGACTCCTAACAAAAAATCCAAAGCAAACATCTCACAAAAAACTTCCATATGCGTTGGTGCAGCATCCCTGCGTTAGTCTTCTATTGAAACGAAAATGTATTAGACTGAGTGCATTCATATAAACCTCTGCTTTGCCTCACAGCCAAGAACTACCATCCTGACTGCTGTTAGTAGACAATTCCTCATCAGCTCCTGACCAATCAGAATGGAGAATTCAACAATACCGTAGTATAAACTAAAATAAATCTCGTATATACGACTTAAAGCCTGTTATTTGCAGCCTGATGTGTTTAAAAATAACCCACACGGGTGGGAATTGGCTCTGTCTGGCAACACTGGCTGTGAATTGCTCTTCATGCTTATATAGACTCCCGTGGTTAACCAATAACCGGGCCAGATTTTCACAGAAGCCCTGAAGTTCAAAAAGGAGGAATTTAGTTTCACCAGATAAAAAAAAGCTTCTCTAATAGCTAATTTAATAACCTCATAATATGCAAACAGCCATTATTTGGCTTCTACGTGATATTAAGTGAGCCATGAGTGTTTAAAAATCAACAAGCAAATCTTAAACGACTTGTCTACTCGATATCTAGTGCGCAATAGGGTGCAGAGGTTATTATTTCATAATAAATGTGGCACCGTTTTGCTGCTTATTTATGTACATATCAATCTCGCTGGCTATTTTTCAGACTTTCTCAGAATGTGGGACCAATAAGGCTTCCATCCAAAACAGTATCAGGATTTGCCTAACACTCTGCTCTCTGCTTAGTGGCTTTTATAGGACTCTTGACTGCTTTTAATACGGCATGGCACAGCCGAGTGCAGACACAGCTCCAGGCGTATGAGGTGCATGTTGATGTATTTTACTCCGATGAAGACTTAATACCAGACATGTGGCAATAGGAGAAAAGATCATTAACGGACAAAGAAAGAAGGACCAGAGTGATTGCTTGTACTGTTTATATTAATTCAGATTTTTTTTTATAAAGGTCATTAAAAGTGTTCATATTATCTGGGCTGACATTTTAGTGGTAGCACTCCAGCACTTCACAGTCAGTTCAAATGAACATGATACATTGCAGCATTTGTTCAGTTTCGTGTTCATTACAATCTCCTAAACGGAGTGCGTGCGGGATTTATAACGTAAAAAGAATTGAACGGTGATGAGCTGAGCTAACTTCACGGCATGGTTTTTCTTTTATATCCTACCGTGGCTTCATCTGCTCCTCGTATTTCAAGTTAAATGAATACTCCTCTTTTTTCTTTAAGACCTAATCTCTACCTACTACGTATTTTTACCTAGATACACAGATCAGGCATAACATTATGACCACCTGCCTAATATCGTGTTGGTTCCCTCTTTCGCTACCAAAACAGCCCTGACCCGTCAGACACTGTGTATTCTGACACCTTTCTATCAGAACCAGCATTAACTTCCTCAGCAATTTGAGCAACAGTAGCTCGTCAATGAGCCTTGGCCGTCCATGACTCTGTCCTTCCTTGGACCACTTTTGATAGATACTGACCACTGCAGAACGGGAACACCCCACAAGAGCTGCAGTTTTGGAGATGCTCTGATCCAGTGGTCTAGCCATCACAATTTGGCCTTGGTCAAACTCGCTCAAATCCTTACGCTTGTCCATTTTTCCTGCTTCTAACATCAACTTTGAGGACAAAATGTTGACTTGCTGCCTAATATATCCCACCCACTAACAGGTGCCATGATGAGGAGATCATCAGTCTTATTCACTTCACCTCTCACTGCTCATAATGTTATGCCTGATTGATGTAAATATTTTTATTTTTTTCTACAGCATTTTAAAGCACTTTAAAAAATGCTACACAACTAAAGCTGAATTTGATTGATTTCCTTTTATAATGGATGACTAAGGGTTGTTGAATTCTGTCAAGAAACCTTTTATGCAAATCCTCCCATCCGAGTCAGGACTACTTCTTCAAAAGGATGTGAGCATTAGCAATCTGAATCACTTTATTGCTTCAATGATGGAAAGATCTCTCATGTCTGTTTCAAAGAGTGTAAAAGTTGTAGGTTTGAATTTACATTACACACTATACGCTCAAAGGTTTGTGGACACCTGCCCATCACACCACAAACGACACAGGATGTCTTGTTACGCTGCAGAATTACAATTTCTCTTCACTGAAACTAAGATTTTCAGACCTGCTCCAGCGTGACAATGCACCAGTGCACAAAGAGCACACTGGATGTAGAAATGGTTTGAAAAGGGTTGTGTGGAAGAACCTACTGAACACTTTTGGGATGAACTGGTTCAACACTGATTGCACTGCAGGTCTCCTCACCCAACATCAGTTCTTGCAGCTCTTCTAGCTCCAAAATCTAGTAGAAACCCTTCCCGGCAATCGGGAGACAACACAATATTAACGCCTGTGGTTTCGGTATTGGATGTTAACCTGATACTGAGGTGTCCACATACTTCTGGCGTATTGTGTATAAGATATCTATTCTGAATGAATCTCGAATAAACAGGTCTTCAGTTCTTTTCTTAATGTACGAAAATCCTGTAGCTTGTGGTAATTACACATGATGTGGATAGAGATTAGGCTGAAATACGTCAGAATATTCCTTTAACCTGGGTTACGTAGATACTACGGCACCGAGTTTGAAGCTTCACTCAGCTCGTTATGTGCTACGTGTATAAGTTCCATACATACACGCTGCACAGACAAGCCTATTGCTATCCCAAATCATCAGAAAAATAAAGATAAAACGAAGGAGTTGCATAATTGCGCTCTCCACTTTTTAAGGCAATGTGACATTTGATCCATCCTTTGCCTAGTCATACAAGGCCTGTATCATATACACAGTGCTGATTGAGAAGAACTCACTAGACGAACCTTCATCTTGTCAGGTACATACACAAACATCAGCTCCTATCCTCCTTTACAATACTTACACCATATTTAAAGACCCTCCTGTTCATTTTGTTTCGGAGCACTAGCACCAAACCGCTAGCGCTTTCCTGGGCACGGAGAGTTACACGAATGTGTGTGATTTCTACATGATGATGCGAGGCTCGGGCACAGAGTCTGTGATGGACTTGTGAGGCAGAACGTTAGCACCGTTGATGTAGAGCTCGTCGCTGACGATCACGTCCTCGCCCAGGACGGTCACGTTCTCCATCCGTACCTGAAAGAAGAACAGGATGAACAGAATGCTTCTTAAATAATTTCAAGGCGGTCACTAAATGACTGAATATGTCTCAGTGTACAAAATAGTCTAATAATGGAATAAAAACTATGCAGCGGGGGAAAAAAATTGCAGCAGGTTTAATACTTTTTGGAATTTTGTGTTGATTCCAAATGATTCAACTCTTTGAACTGAATCTTTTAGGTGAGAGCCAACTCATATATACTAACTAGCTTTTTTTCTTCTTTTCCTTTTTTAAGATGCCAATTTACACCAGGTCCAGTGATCACACTCAAGCATCCAATACACTCCCAGGTTTAATCAACACAAGCTTTCTTTGTCCCAGAATCTTTCGATCCAGTTTTTCCTTCCAGACCATCAGTTCCTGCGTCATTTTCATGTCATGTCCCATCAAAACAACATTCAATCTGGCAACCCGTTAATACGGCTACCAAAGATGAACCATAAATCTTCCTTCTTGTGACCGAATGCTGTTTAATACTTCTGTAGCTCGTCTGCAGAGAGAACCCAGACTACCAATACACACACACTGTTTTAACTACATATATCAAACTTCTTAAATAATCTAATCTGAAATTGCATGTGAAAGCACAAGAATCATGACCTCGTTTCCTCTGTGTCTATGCAGCAACCTGTATCTAATGCCACTCTTGGGTCAGTGTACAAGGTCAGCTTCCACAAACACCTCTTCATCTGGCTCACAGCCTGATAAAAGCATTGTTATGTCCCATGGCTTAATCCATAACGGTCTTATAATAGTGACTGAAGCGATAACCAATGCGATGTGTGGATATTAATAGCATGAAGCAGGTGCAATGCATAATTTAAACACAATAGAGGATGAGTGAAGACCATTGGGTGGGTGCTGTTTCTACTCGCATCCAAGTTTAGCAATAGTCTCAGTAGCAATAATGTAAAATATTAATAAAAACCCACCAGGTTTCACTGATCTGACTGATCCTGATGACTGACAGCTCTGCGTACAAGACCAACCAGGACTATGAATAAACCTAGACAATCAATATTGTTCAAAACTACCCAAGAGACATTACATTTCACTGCTAACTCACGCTCCGAAGCTCCGCCCACAAGCCTTAAAGTCACTTTTGTACACCTTTCCTGAATCTGGAAACTGTCTTTTGTTCCACATTCATATATGAAAGAAATCAGCGGAATCCTTCTTTAAATATTTGACAAACATGTTCGTTTGTAGTTATGCGAGTAAATATCAACCGTAGGCATTTCAGATTCTTCTCTTCTTCGGAACTTCGCCAAGATGTGTGACCAGCTGAGTCAGTGCCAGTCTTCAAAATGACTTCTAAAGACCTGCCTCTTCCTAAAGTGCTTGAATAATCACTTAAGAAACATAAGTGGGCAGGCTAGGGAGAAAATCAGAGGGGCCAACATTGCTAATAACAAAACTGTTGCCACTTCATGAGACCACATGAAAATCCTGTTTGCTTGTTTCTGTTGGCTCACGAAAGTGAGAGTCATGAATTCACAAATCACCTTCATAAAGCAAAGCATTATTCTCGTTGAGGATAAATCACAAAAGCTGTAGCTAAACTGTAGATCTCAGAAAGAGATATGAGCAGTGTAATGGAGCATGGATACACCCTTATTTAGACACGACGCGTAGGTGTATTTCCCAAGATGTTATTAGTCATCGGTTGCAATCGATCCCCAAGGACTCTGATAAGAGTCGAGAGCTACAGGGTTACAGTCTGAGTCCTCACCCATTGTCCTACAGAAGAGCTCCAGCCCACGATGCATGACTCCAGCCAGGAGTGTGAGCGGATGTGAGCTCCCCTCAACACGGTGCAGCGTTTGATTCTCACGCCGTCCTCCAGCACCACGCCGGCGCCGATGGTCACGTTGGGCCCGATTGTGCAGTTCTCCCCGATTACCGCCGTTGGATCCTGGATAACAAAGTAGTCATTTAAAAAAAAAAAACCTTTAGTGGTGTTGTTTTGTTTCCAAAGTATTTCATAATGTCAAATGTTTGGATTAACATAAGACTAGAATAACGAGGCTGTGCTGCCACCTAGTGGACACAAAGTAAAATCTACAATAAGAAAAAGTCCACTTTGCAGTCTGTAGTTTCTTACCACTAAGACGTTGCCGAGGAAACCGGGTCCAGTGCGGAGCCTCTCAGGAGCGTTCTGTCTGACCGACTGCAGGTACATGCACATGCCAGTCAGGAAGTCTTTAGGCTGACCAATGTCCATCCAGAACCCTGGAGCATGCACACACACAAGAACATGTTAATCAGTGTATGTGTGTTTCTTGATTATAAATCAGACCTTTATTCTGTGTAATGGATCGGTTTATGTACAGATGTTACTGAGCAACAAAGCGACCTTTATTATTTTTCATCTTGTTATTATTATTAGTTAGCCTCATATTTATCATCAGATGTGTTGCCTCTATCACAGTTATTACATTGAACTGAAAATATCCTATAGAAATCACAAAAATCTTTTTTTTTTTTTTTTTTACTAGTGATTGATGCTCTGTTTTATCTTTGTTTGTTCTACACGTAGGTGATATCTCAAGGCTGATGGACTACATTTAGGTTTAAGGTTTTAAAAGAATAAAGTGTAGCCGGATGTTAGACAGATGTTCAGAGAGTGTGGGTTGATGTACCTTGAAGCTCCATGGCATAAAGCTGTCCTTCCTCAGCCATGACGGGGAAAATCTCCTTCTCAATTGAGGTTGGTCGCAACTGTGATAAACCAGAGAACGAGAATAAGACGGAAATAATTAAAAAATAAGCAAAAAAGCAATTCTTTTATATAAATGTGTACATCGTTGTTCTACAGCTGGAAGTGATTTTAATCTGAACACCTTTTGACCAATCAGACTGGTCTTTTTTTTTTCTTACTGGGATATAGATTGACCCGAGCTGGGTTACATCCTGACCTGTATCCTCCTCAGCATGCTCGGGCTGAAGATGTACATTCCAGCATTGATCTTGTTGGAGACGAAAACCTGCGGCTTCTCGACGAAGCGGTGGATGCGTCCGGTCTCTCCCTCATACACCACTACACCGTACTTCGACGGCTCCTCCACTTTAGTCACCTGGAATGTCAGCCATCGAATGAGACTGGGGTCATGTCAGTGTTATGGATGTTAACTCATAACTCATAATGTACACTATATTGCCAAAAGTTTTGGGACACCCCTCCAAATCATTGAATTCAGGTGTTGTTTTTCAGGGGTTCAACTCTTCCCAGAAGAGTTGAAGCTGTTATAGTTGCAAAGGGAGGGCCAACTCCATAAAATTCATGTTTTAGTGTAGGCAGACGTCCCAAAACATTTGGCAATATATGTCCAACTGTTTAAGATTTTATTTTTGTCCATCACAACATTCTAATGCGTGTGATCTTGCTGTTTTTCTAGCTGTTTGTTAGTGAGCCTCAGCAGACCTAATATCCCGATTAATTCCTTGTATCATGAAGTATTCTGATCTGATCTTTTGCTACATCGCCCACCACAGCATGAGGACTCATCACGATTCAGTCTCCCAGTTCCAGGACGAAACCTTAGGCAAGTGCGCCTCCTGGAGGTCAGAACAAGTTTAAACTGAAAATGATGCACTGGTTAAATCTGTGAGCTTAATTCTAGTGGCTTAGAGAGGAATGTACCAGTAGCAGTAAGCAGCTCTTTGGTATTTCCGCCCATTTAGTTGTCGTGAAGTAAAATTCAAACCTCGGAGCAACATGTGACTTACGACAATGGTTCCCTCTTTGCCGTGGTTCTTGTGGAATTTCAGCATGTCCTCGAAGGGGAAGTCACAGATCACGTCACTGTTGAGCACGAAAAACGGCTCCTCGCTGTCCGTCAGCAGTTCACGGGCCAGAGCGAGGGGACCGGCTGAATGAGAACAGACACAAAAAAAATTTTTCAGTAAATCTTGTGTTCAGTAATCATCATACATTTTCAAGGTCTGGGGATTGACCAGTACCAGATCCTGAGATAACTTGCTTCGGGTGATTAATGTCATTAATAGTCATGCCTAATATACTTCAATATTAGTAATATATATAAAATTTCTGTGTGGAGTTTGCATGTCCGTGCCTGCGTGGGTACCCCGGTTTCCTCCCACAGTCCAAAAACCTGTACATTAGGTTGACTGGTAATTCTAAACTGCCCATAGGAATGAGTGTGTGTGGTTGTTTGTCTATATGTGTGGCCCTGTGATGGACTGGTGACCTGTCCAGGGTGTACCCAGCCTTTCGCCCAATGTGTGCTGGGAAAAGCTCCAGCAGATCCCCGTGACACTAATTAGGAATAAAGCGGGTATAGAGAATAGATGGATGAACTTCAGAGTTCATGTTAATGCTAGAATTTTACATTTCTACTAGGATACATTTACTTTTAAATAATCAAACCTTATGACTTTTTATGGTAAAGACGTGATGTTGACGAGCTGGCAGAAAATCTGTGCTCTGTGTTTATGGGAAACGTTTTGTTTAACATCACGCGTGCCTACTGAATAAAATAAATAAAATAAAAATGTCAGTGAAATGATAAAATATCACATCAGATCTATTCCTGATCTACTGGTACAGGCCAACAGTGGCTGAATTTACTTATGCCCACAACAAAAGTATTAAAAGTAGGTTTTAGGGCAATAAGTCTGTGATTTTACCCACCTGTCCCTAGCGGCTCCTTCTCGTGGGAAAGGGAGATTTTTATTCCGAGCTGTGGAGAACAGAACAGCATGCTTTGAGCTCAATATCTCCATCATCCGGTATAAACTCTTTTATACTGAACAGAATCAACAGCAAAGACAATGGTATCTATATTGCATTTAATGATATTTATTTGTTTTCACTTTCTTATTTGCATTTGGTCAGAATTGGTCAGAATTGCTCTGTAGATTTTCAAAACGCAAATACTTATCAAACATGAAATCTTATTTTTATACACTCATCAGGCATAACATTATGACCACCTGCCTAATATTGTGTTGGTCCCCCTTTTGCTGTCAAAACAGCCCTGACCCGTCGAGACATGGACTCCACTAGATCTCTGAAGGTGTGCTGTGGTATCTGACACCAAGACGTTACCAGCAGATCCTTCAGGCCTCACCTCGCATCTTACAGGACCACTTTTGATAGATACTGACCACTGCAGACCGGGAACACCCCACAAGAGCTGCAGTTTTGGAGATGCTCTGATCCAGTGGTCTAGCCATCACAATTTGGCCCTTCGTCAAACTCGCTCAAATCCTTACGCTTGTCCATTTTTCCTGCTTCTAACATCAACTTTGAGGACAAAATGTTGACTTGCTGCCTAATATATCCCCCCCACTAACAGGTGCCATGATGAGGAGATCATCAGGGTTATTCACTTCACCTCTTAGCGCTCATAATGTTATGCCTGATCGGTGTAAATTTTTCTTCATTTAAAGCAGCTTTTCATTTTCTCCTCACACACATAAACTGACAAACCATGAGACCAAACAAAGTGTCTTACTCTCTGTTCCTGTGCCTTCATCTCTCTTTCTAGAAGATCGGACATGTAGCTGACGGCCAGGATGACATGTCGGACTCCGGCCTGTGCACACGCAAAAGAGAAATAAATATAATCGTGTGACCAGAGCAATGTGGTTCACCTCTTAGTAAAAAGAATGTAAGAATCAAAGACAGAAAGCAAACATTCCTATGCAAGTCCAAACTTCTCTGTTACATTTCTACTCACAATTCCTGATGAACTGGGGGAAAAATTATTAAAAATATTCTAGGATTAGCAGAATTTCAGGGTTTCTCTATTCCAAGACACCGAATCCAACTCACACAGCGCTCCGTAATCAAGTGCCTGTGATCAGATCAGATGTTTCATGAGCAGGAAAAAAGAAGAGCTTCTGACAAAGAAGAGCAAATCCGATCCAGACTTGTTTTCAAAGCTACTGATGCACATGACTGTTTAACACTCGGGTCATTAATCAGCATAGAGAAATCTCTGAAACAGTGGTGTAGGATTCTGGTCATTGAGCTATAAGGAGAACTCCCGGCTCCCTGGTCATCCAGGTGAGTGCTTTTTAAGAACCGGTACACCTAAATGCATTCAATTATTTTGCATATTTAATGCATTTATATTCATCCTGAATATTGTAGCCTTGAAAGTGTTTCAAGCTGGAAATGTAACTATTCTGTTTACGGCTTGCTGATTAATTAACAGTTGTGTAACCGGTGTACAAGACAGTGATCAGACCGGCCTTGCTGTATGGTTTAGAGACAGTGTCACTGAGGAAGAGACAGGAGCTGAGCAGAGCTGAAGATGTTGAGGTTCTCTTTGGGAGTGACAAGGTTGGACAGGATCAGGAACGAGTACATCAGCTCATGCTGGACGTTTGGGGGACAAAGTTAGGGAGAGGACAGATTAAGATGGTTTGGACATGTTCAGAGGAGGGAGAGTGAGTATAGTGGTAGGAGAATGTTGGACATTGAGCTGCTAGGCATGAGGCAAAGAGGAAGGCCAAAGAGGAGGTATATGGATGTAATAAATGAGGATATAATGGTAGTGGGTGCAAGTGTTGAGGATGCAGAAGATAGGGATAGGTGGAGAGAGATGATTCACTGTGGCCACACCTGAAGGGAAAAGCCGAAAGAAGAAGTGTGTAATTGGTCACGTGGGGTAGTGACGTCAGCTGACAAATATGTAAAGTATGAAAAATCTCAAGACTCCAAGAAACAATAATAAGGCTGTTGATGAAATACATGTACAGTGACTGTCACTTTACATTCTATGGATTTTACAGGACAGCAAGGCCAAAATGTAACCTTTATAACCAGTCTAGACAGCAGACAGGCCAAACATGGTCAAGTTCAGGAAGATCCAAATCAGTGACACACTCTAAACAGCCCTGATTGGATATTAATTGAAGTCTGCAAGTGGCCCAGATCCACTTAACTTTGTCTAATCAAGGCTGAAATTTGTTTATCACTGTCAGTCCAGGGCAGTACGACACGATGTGAGACGACTGTTACTTGGCTATGTTATCAGACGCAACATGATAAAGAGCACATTCTTGTCTTGTATAGTAAAGCACACTCGCTCTGACCTTAACCAAGGCCTCCACCTGATGGAGCAGGATGGGTTTATTGCAGAACTCCACCAGAGGCTTGGGCACGCTGAGCGTGAGAGGCCGTAGTCTTGTGCCATAGCCTCCGACGAGGATCAGAGCTTTCATGATGGACGAGTAGAAAAGAGCGTAGCGGTCAACTGCAGTGTGAATGAGCCGAGATGCACAGCAGCATCAGGTACAACAGGTATAACCGCACCTGTGATGGAGTAATAAGGGTGAGTCAGCAATGCACACGTTTCAGGATGTCATAAATACCTTGTCAGAATTTCACTTTATTTCAGAAAATGACTGATTAAAACTTGAAAGAATTACACAAAGAATAATAATAATACTCGTTGTGCTTATCGACAGTAAACATTATAAAAGATAAGAAAGATAAGAAGCAAGCAATATTGGTATTAGAACACGTTTGCTGTGAAATGAATGGTGGATACATTATACTGTAAGTGGATAATATAGAAAGCTATTGATCTGGACGGGTAAAATAATAACAACACTGGGTATTTGCATACATCAGCGGTCGTATTCCAAACCGAGTCACGTACCCTACTTTGGCGCCCTACTTCAAATATAAAATCGAGGCTTTTAACGCACTATCTAGTACACTAACCGTCAAAAACAACAAGATTTGTAATTGAACCGTTCGACTTCTTCGTGAACGGTGTATGAAAACGTAGCAGTTTCGCTGTACGGCGACTGAAACAATTAATTAACAAAATAACATAAAATAAAATGAATAATAATAAGTGTTATTTAAAGTACATATTCAATTCCTTTTTATTATCTAATTAAATTAAATTAAGAATAAACAGTAATTTGCTAAAAAAAAGAATACTTTGCTAGTCAGTGCCTGAAGGAATCTTTCTTAGCATCCTGCACTGCTAAAGTGCTAATCTCAGCGTCTGGCTATATAAACAAACACTTTTTACTCTTTTATACAAATATTTTTATTCTTTATTATTATTATTATTACTTTACAAGCGCATATATGTTACAAAAGAGGCCATAAGACATAAGAGAATCATCTCACTCACCGACTGGAACGTTAACACTCGTTAAACTTGTCAGATCTTCAGCCACGATAAAAAAAAAAAGAAGAAGATCTGTCAGGTTTGATCACAGTAATTCAGAGCAGGTGGTTTACTGTAACATGGAGACACACCCGGATATCCAACAAAAGTTCCTCCAGCCTTAAACAGGTTTTTTAATTCAATGGATAAGAGCTGAGTTAGTTCCAGGATCCAGGCGCGTGGGCGTGGCCTTGTGGCGTCAAGCCGCTCGTAGCAGGTCGTTGGTCGCCGGAATGTACCATTGTGTGAGAGGGAACACGTTTCATTCATAACAATAAATTGTGAGGTTTTTTTCATTTGATATTTTCTTAAATATCATATAATTGTAATATTCTCTTTACAGATTCTAATATTGAGTATATATATATATATAAACTCAGTATTAGATTCTGTAAAGAGAATATTACAATTATATGATATTTTCTTAAATATCATATAATTGTAATATTCTCTTTACAGATTCTAATATTGAGTATATATATATATATATATATATATATATATATATATATATATATATATATACACGCAGTTCTTTTTTTTTTTTAAATAATCTCCAAATTATAACCTTTTATGTTTACATAATGTTTATTTCTTAATATGTATATTGTATCTGTCGTCCGTATTCCCGAATTTTATTTACTTTATTTGATTTATATTGCATTAACAATAAATAAAAACAAAACCTTTTGGTAAATTATGTACAATGTATAATTATTTTGTACGCTCTTCATTTTAAAATATCGTACAATTCTGGAGTCAAGAACTCCTATGGATATAATGGGGACGTACAAAAGCCTGTGTAATCGCTATTCATACCCCCTACTTTCTTTCCATAATGGTATGATCCATAACTCTGATTTGGCCGCGATCCATTCGTCCTTCTTCTTAACCAATCACAGCAGAACAACGTGGCCAGGAAGTTAAAAACACAGCGGCTCCGTCCTAAACAGCACTGCTGTATTAAAATAGGCAGTCTGTGATTAACGTAGCCTGCGCTAGTACACTACAGTGTTCACTCTGTAGTGTAATAGGACACGGTTTAAGACAAAGCCATCGCTATTGATTCGCTACTGAGAAACTCACTCTCGCTCTCAGACCTAAGGCACTACTCAAATAAATTAAGGATATTCGGCTTTCGGTTGAAATCTCAGGATGCACCTAAAATGCACTATAACCTTTACAGGTGAACTTAATTTGACTTTCTCTACTCTTTTGAATGCACATGTCCAACTGTTCAGTGTTTCAGTACTTTTTGCATAACTTGCTGTTCTCTAACAAGGTGCTTAACGGCAAAATTCACAACTGGTGTTCTTGATCAATGAATCGACCAATAAATTTTCTGGTTCAATTTGAATTGGTATTTAAACAGTCCTCTTCATCATGCTGTTCACATTTTGACATCATGAGTCCAAGACGACACCTAACAATTGATCAACAGTACCTCACCATTGCGAGGCTTCAAACAGGATGTTCTCAGAGGGAAGTGGCCACTGAGCTTAGAGTGTCACAGAGTGTCATCAGCTGGAAGAGTCACAGAAAGGCATAGAAGTGGACGTCCTTCGGCCACATCCCACATTGATGACCGCTTCATTGTGAACAGTGCCCTGAGGAACCGGATGATGAATGCCACTCAACTCCAGGCACATTTAAGGGAGGTGAGAGGCACCCAAGTGTCACGTCAGACCATTCGAAACCGTTTACATCAGCGTGGTCTGCGTGCTAGACAACCTGAAAGGGTACCTGACCACACCACCAGGCACAGGCGTCATCGTCTTGCATGGGCCAGGGAGCATTTACACTGGACGAGGGACCAGTGGGCCTCAGTGCTGTTCTCTGATGAAAGTCGATTCACGTTGAGCAGAAATGATGGCCGCCAACGATGTTGGAGACATCAAGGAGAGCACTATGCATCAGCCACTGGTGGTGGTGGTGTTACAGTCTGGGCAGGTGTGTCTACTCAATACAGAACTGCCCTACATCTTGTAAATGGTACAGTGACAAGCCAATACTACCTGAATAACATCATTAATCCAGTCATTGTGCCCCTGCATGAACAACACAGGCCTAATTTCATCTTCATGGACGACAATGTTCCAGCTCATCGAGGTCGCATCATTAGGGAACGGCTGCTGGAGGCTGGGGTACCTCAAATGGAGTGGCCTGCACTTTCTCCAGACCTGAATCCCATAGGAAACCTATGGGATCAGCTGAGTCGCCATGTAGAGGCTCGTAACCCTGCACCCCAGAACCTCAATGACCTGAGGGCCGCCCTTCAGGAAGAGTGGAATGCCATGCCTCAGCAGACAATAAGTCGACTCGTGAACAGCATGAGACGTCGTTGTCAGCTGATGGTCAAGGGCACATGACAAATTATTGAGACATTGACATTTTTTGTTGTGGTATACCCGCCACTGTTGTTGGCTTTTGTTTCAATAAATTGTTTGAGATGAGGAAATCACCATTGCATGCTTCTACTTAAATGCCCTACTTTCATAATATAATATCACTGTAGCGTGAACTTCTACATTTTCCATAAATTTCATCCGAAAGCCGAATATCCTTAACTTTTTGTGAGTAGTGTATATACACTACTCACAAAAAGTTAAGGATATTCGGCTTTCGGGTGAAATTTCAGGATGCACCTAAAATGCACTATAACCTTTACAGGTGAACTTAATTTGACCTTCTCTACACTTTTGAATGCACATGTCCAACTGTTCAGTGTTTCAGTACTTTTTGCATAACTTGCTGTTCTCTAACAAGGTGCTTAACGGCAAAATTCACAACTGGTGTTTGATCCATGAATCAACCAATAAATTTTCTGATTCAATTAGAATTGGTATTTAAACAGTCCTCTTCATCATGCTGTTCACATTTTGACATCATGAGACCAAGACCACACCTAACAATTGATCAACAGTACCTCACCATTGCGAGGCTTCAAACAGGATGTTCTCAGAGGGAAGTGGTCACTGAGCTTAGAGTGTCACAGAGTCTCATCAGCAGGTTGTGACAGAGATACAGAGAGACTGGAAGAGTCACAGAAAAGCATAGAAGTGGACGTCCTTTGGCCACATCCCACGTCGGACCATTCGAAACCGTTTACATCAGCGTGGTCTGCGTGCTAGACAACCTGAAAGGGTACCTGACCACACCACCAGGCACAGGCGTCATCGTCTTGCATGGGCCAGGGAGCATTTACACTGGACGAGGGACCAGTGGGCCTCAGTGCTGTTCTCTGATGAAAGTCGATTCACGTTGAGCAGAAATGATGGCCGCCAACGATGTTGGAGACGTCAAGGAGAGTGCTAAGTATCAGCCACTGTTGTCACAAGACGAGCCTTTGGTGGTGGTGGTGTTACAGTCTGGGCAGGTGTGTCTACTCAATACAGAACAGCCATACATCTTGTGACAAGCCAATACTACCTGAATAACATCATTAATCCAGTCATTGTGCCCCTGCATGAACAACACAGGCCTAATTTCATCTTCATGGACGACAATGCTCCAGCTCATCGAGGCCGCATCATTAGTGAACGGCTGCTGGAGGCTGGGGTACCTCAAATGGAGTGGCCTGCACTTTCTCCAGACCTGAATCCCATAGGAAACCTATGGGATCAGCTGAGTCGCCGTGTAGAGGTTCATAGCCCTGCACCCCAGAACCTCAACGACCAGAGGGCCGCCCTTCAAGAAGAGTGGAATGCCATGCCTCAGCAGACAATAAGTTGACTCGTGAACAGCATGAGACATCGTTGTCAAGCTGTAATTGATGGTCAAGGGCACATGACAAATTATTGAGACATTGACATTTTTTGTTGTGGTATACCCACCACTGTTGTTGGCTTTTGTGTCAATAAATTGTTTGAGATGAGGAAATCACCTGTCAGGAACTGCTGGACAGTTACCTGCCAGGCCTGGAGAGGGGGCTGGCAGGTGACTCTATGGAGCCTGCTTTATTGTGTGTATCTTGTGCCACACCTATCCTATTCTCGTTCCCGCCTATCACCTGTTCTCCATTAGCCCTAATGTTGTGCCCTATAAATAGGGATCCTTTTGTACCTGTCTTTGTCGGCTATTGTTTCATGTTTTCTTGATTAGTGTTATGTCTAGTGTTCACGTTAGTGTTTATGTTAATAATGCAGCGCTTAATTGAATCCTGCATATGGGTCTATCTCCACGGCATGCCGGCACACATAGCACCATGGAGGTCCGGGTTCGAGCCCCGCACAGGGCGGGGGCATCCGGACGTTACAGAATAGCCGGCCATTCCTGAAGACCCAGCGGGATTCCCAGCAAGTTCCTGTTCACGATCAGGTACTGCAGCCCACAAGCGAGGACCCCGGCGGATGACATCCAACAGACCACCTGCTCCAGAGGAAGTTCAAGCAGGTGGCCCTCCTTCCCCGTTTCCCCAGGGAGGTGCCTCCATCTTTGTTCCGGTTGAGGACACCGATCCGTGATGGAGTTTCCACGGAAGACGCCGCTCGACTTCATGTCATGGGGGCCACTCCCTTTTTATCGGACCCACTGGAACCATGGCTTCCAACACATAGCCAGCCGGGGACGCCACTCCACGATGGAGTTTCCATGGAGGACTTTGCTCGGCATCACGGGTGGAAGACGCTTCCCTCCCGTCTCATGTGCGTCGGATGTCACTGTACCCTCAGGATCTGGGGTACTGTTGTGGACTGCAGTTAAGAATTATGCCATGTCTCGCATCTCCCCTCTAGGACTACACCTACCGGCTATGTTGGAGGCGCCTCGGGAGCCGTGCCTTAGAGGGGGGACTATGTCAGGAATTGCTGGAGAGTTACCTGCCAGGCCTGGAGAGGGGGCTGGCAGGTGACTCTATGGAGCCTGCTTTATTGTGTGCATCTTGTGCCACACCTATCCTATTCTCGTTCCTGCCGTATCACCTGTTCTCCATTAGCCCTAATGTTGTGCCCTATAAATAGGGATCCTTTTGTACCTGTTTTTGTCGGCTATTGTTTCATGTTTTCTTGATTAGTGTCATGTCTAGTGTTCACGTTAGTTTCTCCCAGTCTTGTGTTTATGTTAATAAAGCAGCGCTTAATTGAATCTTGAGTATGGGTCTATCTCCACGGTATGCTGGCGCAAGCAGCACCATGGGGGTCCGGGTTCGAGCCAGGCTTCTACTTAAATGCCCTACTTTCATGATATAATATCACAACTTTTTACATTTTCCATAAATTTCACCCAAAAGCCAAATATCCTTAACTTTTTGTGAGTAGTATATATATATCATATTTTTTCATCTTCTTTTTTTTATTTAAATTTCTTTTTCAAAACTTTACATTAAAATAAAATTTTCCCATATTTTTGTACTAAAAAAGGAACATAAAAAATACATTTTTAATATTTATAAACATGTATAAACTTATAAATATTTATAAATGTTTTTAATATATTTATATATTTTAAAATAGTCAATATATTTTAATGATGAATAATCATTTTTGCTGAACTTAATATTATTTACATTATTTTTATTTATACGAGTTATTATTCAGCTATAAGTGAATAATAACTATAACCTCTTAGATAAAGCTTTTTAAGCAGCTTCCACTGTTGCCATATCATTCAAAAATTAAAAAACAAATAAAAATCTGAAATCTCACTGCAAAAACTTTACACAAAATTAAAACACTGATGACTAAATTAAGAACGACGGGCTGTAGAGCTGTAAATTTTCCACTAAAAGATCTTGGCGTATAAAAGCTCAATCATCAACATAACCTTGACTTGTTCATTATGTTGCATTCTCAATGCTGATTGGTCTAAAGAAGATGAATTCTTTTATAACTGCTGCTCTGACCGTAACAGTTTGGACTGATCATCAACATTAATAAAAAAGTGACATTTCTAATTATAAGGAACGATGTAATCGCCAGCAAATCACTAAAACACTAAAACAATGTTTCCAAACTAAAACACTTTGGAAAGGGAGATGAAAATACACTATATTGCCAAAAGTTTTGGGACACCCCACCCCCAAGCCTAACCCTAACCCTTTACATGCACATGAATGTAATATGGAGTTGTCCCGCCCTTTGCAGCTATAACAGCTTCAACTCTACTGGGAAGGCTTTCCACACGGTTTAGGAGTGTGTTAATGGGACCATTCCTGTAGAAGCGCATTTGTGAGGTTAGTCACTGATGTTGGACGAGAAGGTCTGGCCCACAGTCTCCGCTGTAAATCATCCCAAAGGTGTTCTATCAGGTTGAGATCAGGACTTTGAAGTTCTTCCACACCAAACTCACTCATCCATGTCTTTATGGACCTTGCTTTTGCTCATGTTAGAACAGGAAGGGGTCATCCCCAAACTGTTCCCACAAAGTTGGGAGCATGAAATTGTCCAAAATGTCTTGGTATGCTTTATAGGAAAACTGCTCTTACTGTCCACAAAGATCTGTACATAAGTCATACATTGTTAATAATAAATCCAGGTATTATTCTGGATGATTATATGTTTCAATGACGGCAAAACTAAGATGCTGTTTTCACTTTTCAATACTGTTTTTAGTCCCCAGAGTTCTTTACCTTCTCATCTATATTCATCTGCATTTTGCAACTCTCTGATGTCCTTTTTCAATGATAATAAAATATATAAAATTCACCTGCACTTAGGCTCACCATCCTCCCTTACCACTTCTTCTGAATCTTACCCTATTCCTTATCCTTTGTCCGCTTTCCAGTTTCCCACCATTTCAGATCTTATACATAAGTCTTGTACTTGTTCACTGGATCCGCTTCCCACTGTTCTGGTCAAGGCCTGTCTTCCCTCTCTGATGCCTCTTATTTCTGCTATCATTTGCTCCTCTCTTACTACTGGAATTGTTCCTATGCCACTTAAAACTGCCGCTATTACTCCAATTCTGAAAAAGTCTGGTGCCGAGCCTAGTAATTTCAATAATCTCCGCCCTATCTCCAATTTACCTTTTCTTTAAAAAATCCTTGATTCTCAACTTCATTCTCATTTAACCTGTAATAACTTGTATGAACATTTCCAGTCTGGTTTTCGCCCTTTTCATAGCACAGAAACTGCACTTTTAAAAATGACTAATGACCTTCTCATGGCAGCTGATTCTGGTTCAGTCACCATTCTTATCCTTCTCGAGCTCCCTTTACCTATCTCTTTACTGTACCTCCAGACATCCGTAACATTGACTCACTGTCTATCTTTAAATCTAGACTCAGGTCTCACCTGTTTAAGCTTGCTTACTCTTCCTAAATCTTACTTGCCCTCTCACAGAGTCACAGTCTCTTCTGTATTTAGTTTTTTTGTTATTGTTGCTTGTTTTTTGTCGTATTGTTTCTATGTGCTTTGTTTTGTAACTTATTGTTCGGTGTCCTTGATTGTTGAGAAAGGCGCCTATAAATAAAATGTATTATTATTATGCTGAAACATTAAGAGTTCCTTTCGCTGGAACTAAGGGGCCGAGTCCAACCCCTGAATTCAATGATTTGGAGGGGTGTCCCAAAACTTTTGGCAATATAGTTATAGTATATCTCCATTTTCCATCAGGCTGCACTACAAAATCCCATTTGATTTGGTGACTTTTATTCCTTACATAATGATTTTTAGGAGCTGGTTACAGACACAGAGCTCTGTTAGGGCCATGATCTTCTTCTGTGGTAAGACTTGGTAAGAGAGTAATGAGTGAAATGTACAGAACCTCGGGTGTAAGTATAACCTCATGTCGATTAGTCGCTTTTGTTGCTTCGCATCGGCGCATTTTAACGTCCTGCCACAGTGCGATGAAATAAATGAGACGAAAACAGCGTTTTCTTAAATAAATGATTTATAACTCACATTCAAATATGTCATATATTTTTTTTCTTAAAAAAAATATCCATCCATGCAACAACAACAGGGAGAAATACATACTTTTTTTTAGGGGGGATAATTTTTTCAGCAAATATTTCTTTTTTTTCTCTACTCGTACAATCTCACATCTATGGAGAGACTAAGAACATCCACCACAGAGGAGACCTGTTTTACTTGTTTTTCATCCCGAAACACGAAACTTCGATTTTTCCGCTAGTCGTGTGAGCATTTCTTCCTCCTGCCCTGGCACAGAACAGACTTTCTATAAGGTTTTTAAAGTGGCCAGGATTCGCACCCTGCCCACAGGAGGGCGATGATTCATGACCGCTCTTTAAACCTTCATATCCTGGTCAGCTCTCGAACACTGAAAGGCTGGACAAACATGAACCCTGGGTAAGTATTTACACACACACACACTCTCTCTCTCTCTCTCTCACACACACAAACATACACACACATTTTATGTGTAGGAGAGCTGATCTAGATGTTTGTGAACATGAAGCACAAACAGGACACAAATCTAGACCTGTCTTTAAATCCTGCTTTGTTTTGTTTTTTTCTCACTGCTCTTTCTAAGTGTTGCACAGCAAAACGGTCAGTTATTTATAATATATTTATATATATATATCTATATATGTCAAGATATGTAGGTCACACTCGCGGTGTTTATGCCTTGCACCTGGACAGATGATTATGGAACAGTTTCAGTGTGCATTTTCCCTTTACACGGTGACGGTGTGCGTGAACAGAGATAGGAAGAGTGCCAAGTACGTTCTGAGTCGACTCCGACAGGAGAGGACGGAGCACAGACGGTGGCCGTTCCCGTGACATCCGGAGCAAGACAAATAATCTAGTCTAGACTCGGTAGTGATGACCACCTGGATTACAATACGAAGATGTGACGCCTTTATAAAGGTCGAGGGGGGGGTCACAACAGAACAGCACTACTACACTGATAATATCGATATGGTGTGCGTGTCCATGACGTTGCGTCTGATTACACGGAGACGACAGACTGGATAAAAGAGGAGTCTGTGGTGTGCCAGAGAGGGAAAAGAAAGCTCTGATCACTAAAAGAGACGATGGCTATAGCTCCATCTATACACAAACTACACCCTAACCGAGCGGTGAAGGGAGAGGGGACACGACGAGCTAAGAAAAAAAAGAAAGAAAAGAGAAGGTGGAGTCTCTAATTGTGTTGCTACATGTGCTGATGGACAGTTTTACTCATTCGAATCGTTTAGAAACAGTCCTAAAACCAGGAGTAAAATGGAAAGATGAGGATGGGAGAGGGGGAAATCCAAGAACCATGCTGGACGCTTTTTAGAGCACAATCCAAATCTACAGTGCAAAAGATAGGAAGGATCTCTTTTTAGCATAAACTGTAGTCGGGGGAACGAAAACGAGGGTGTCTACGGATATACACACTGTCCCACAGACTAGCCTAGGACTGGCAGTACTACCATAAACCGTAAAAGAAAGGACTTTAATACAAAAAAAATAAAAGAAAGAAAGAAAGAAAACGAGAAAAAAAAATGAATAAAATGCAATGTTGGCTCTAACTGAAGTGAATAACTGCAGAAACGATAACATTCTCTTAAAAATAAAAAATAGATATTAAAAAGTGTGTGACCTCAAACAGGATTTTGTTTGCACAGCTAGGCTGTGGATGGTTATTCATAGTACAAGGTGCGAATCACCTTTTCAGTTTTATCAAAGGGGGCTGCTAAGCCTTCCACCCTTATTTTTACAGTAAAGCTTTCATAACTGCTCCCTTTTCTGAGCCTCTGTAGGAATACTGCAGTGGGGATATATTCCCCGAACATTACTATCCTCCACACGCACACACACACGCGCGCACATACACACACACGCAAACACACATTCCCTCCACTGACCCAACAATGTAAAGAGGACCTGACCCTGGACTTGCCCTGAGCTGTGACTGCTTCCTCATCTCTGACTGCAAAACCTCAAATGGCCACACGGTGGCGACAAATCCACAGGACAAGCAAAAAAAAAAAAAAAAAACGATCCCAGCTCCTGTTTCACGGTGCCATCCCTGCCATTTCTGTCCATTTCTGAAGGGGGGCGCGAGTAAAGACCCAGCTAGAGGTCACCTCCAACCGCCCCTACACCACCCCCCCCCCCCACCATGTGAAAGCTTCGTAACAACCCTCGTGCTCTGAGTGCTGATGGCTGAGAGGTGCAGAGGGCCGTGCCTCCCTGCTTGCAGCATGTCTCAAAGTGTCACCATTCACAGAAACGTCAGTTTTGTCACTGCAACCATGTAGACAGTACAGAAAGAACTGAGGATGAGGGAGGAAGTGGGGTTTGGGTTTGTAACAAAAATGCACGGGTCTGTTTTGGCTACTGGTCCTCCTCAAGGATCCCTTCCAGGATGTCGACGAGGCTCTCTAGTCCGAACATGTAGCCCCGGTCCGGGCCGTCGTGCACTGTCTGGTCGTCCCGGAAGCCTTTGAAGGTGCTGTGGGCAAAGTCTATCATGCGCACGTCGATGCTTGGAGCAGGGGGCGGGTCCAGGGGCGGAGACGGGCACCCCGCAGCGTTCTCCTTCTCGGAGGACGCTTCGGCCCGCTCGGGTTCCCTGCCTTCGTAGATGATGAGCAGAGAGCTGGAGTAAAAGCGGTAGGAGGCCTGGCGCTCGAGTACGGCTTTGAGGCTGCGCAGTTTGCTCAAAATGGGCTCGAAAAGGTCCTGCCTCAGCTTGGTACCGTTGTGCAAGAACTGGTAGAGCGCCTGGCGGAAGCCCTCGATGGACAGACCTCGGCCGTAGTACTTGTTGCGGCACAGATAGTGTCCCGTGGACATCTGGTACACCTGGGACAAAAAAACAGAAACCAATCTTCAGATCTCAGACGTCCTATTTATTTTACATCAAAGGATTTTAAAGATTAATGCCTTTGTGGTTTTATGACGCCACTAACAGGACATACAGGTTTCACTAGCAGGTTTTATTACGAACTCTGTACCCCTTTCTTGAGCAAAAACACAACGATAAGAAGATCAGATCATAGGTTTATCGTCATCAGATCGCTATTCAGATTAGTTTAATATGTTTTTATTTATTCACTCCTAATTCTGCCGTTCTGCCATTGATATGCTACATTCCTCCTCATTTCTTCTTGTCCTTATGCAGGAATAATCTTATTTAAGCCATTTTTAGACAGAATTCGATTCATTATGCATGCTCATTACATAGGATATTGCATAACAAACAAACATACAAAAACAAAGAGTCTTGAATAATTGCATGCTGGACATCACTGTTAGGTATGTTTAATTATTATTTAAAATCACATCTATTTATTGCACTATTTTCTACAAAACAAATGCCCTATAAAACACATTTAAGAAATAAACTATAAGATTTTCCCTCAAAAACATATAATTAATTGCAGTTGCTCCAGTTGTGTTTATTCTGGATCTTGCACTGCGGAAAGAGTAGCCAGGGTTAGACCGCCGTATCGGTCAGAGTGAAACGGTTATTCAGACAGAAGTGGACAGCTATAACGGGAGCCACTTCACTCAGCCCAGCAGCCTCATTCCTCACTTCACAGCCCCTTGTCATGGCTCTAGAATTAGAAAGCAGGAAAGCCATTAATGAAAGCCACTTCCTGCTTGGGAGCCTGACCAAAGCACCAGAGTGTACTCAAACGGGGCAGTGAGTATTAGGTTAAACGCTGCGTATGCACATTAGACAGGAAGCACATTGTCCGTGCTGCTACCTAGAGATCGAGTGAAAAAAGAAGTAGTGCAAATAAAACACAACCACAGTAGACACTTAAAAGTTCCGTCTTCACATTTTCCTGCTGACTAAAAGATACTGTAGAGGTCAGTCAGTGTTGGGTCGGGTCATGTACACCATATGCCAGCTCTGATACGTCAGAAAGTAATTACGCCCCAAAATTAGATATTAAATCATTTCACGATGACAGCCTGGAGCCATAGCTAATCAACAAACAAACAAGACTGAAAATTCTGATACTATAAGAGCAAAGATTCAGGATTGGTGGAGTTTTATCTGGTTTTCCCTTACAGATATCTGAGCTCTAATTTAGTGGTGAGCTAATAGATAGACAGCTGATTTTATACTTGAAGCCTGAGAACTCCTGAAAGCCAGCAGTGACTATCAAGATGTGTTTATTTACATTTTCATATTTCAAACATGAGTGTGTGTGATTCAACCCCTCTGTTGTGTATGTAAAATGGGATATTGATGCGATATTCTATGGCATTTTGCAGTATAAATAAGGCGAGTAGTGTGTTCACACTAAAAAAAGATCCAAGAAGAAAAAGAAGTGCACTTCCAGAACGTCCAGCTCAAGTGGAAAAATGAAGTGTGAAATGTTGGACGATTTATTACACTGAAAACTCACAGCTTTGCTTACGTATTGAAAAGGGGGTGGGGCTACCACGCACTGATGCTGGATGACACTCATGTGGACTTGACAACTTATAAATGACTTTTAAATCAGAGTATATTTATTATTATATAACATTTTAAAAAATTCACTATTCTGCATTACTTGGATATGACGGCATCGACTGGGAAACTTCTGTTTAGTAAACAAATAGTTAAAGATTACACTACCCTTCTAAAATTCATACACTAGACATGAGAGCACATAATAGTGCAGTATTGTGTATAGTAGGTCATTTGGGACATACACTGATCAGGCATAACATTATGACCACTGACAGGTAAGGTAAATAACACTGATTATCTCCTCATCATGGCACCTGTTAGTGGGGGGGATATATTAGACAGCAAGTGAACATTTTGTCCTCAAAGTTGATGTGTTAGAAGCAGGAAAAATGGGCAAGCGTAAAGATTGGAGCGAGTTTGACGAAGGGCCAAATTGTGATGGCTAGACCACTGGATCAGAGCATCTCCAAAACTACAGATCTTGTGGGGTGTTCCCAGTCTGCAGTGGTCAGTATCTATCAAAAGTGGTCCAAGGAAGGAACAGCGGTGAACCGGCGACAGGGTCATGGGCGGCCAAGGCTCACTGATGCACGTGGGGAGTGAAGGTCCGATCCAACAGAAGAGCTACTGTTGTTCAAATTTTACTGAAGTTAATGCTGGTTCACCTTCAGGGATCTAGTGGAGTCTATGCCTTCGACAGGTCAGGGCTGTTTTGGAAGCAACACGATATTAGGCAGGTGGTCATAATGTTATGCCTGACTGGTGTAGCTTGTGTCTTTTTTAACCCAAACAAACATTTGTAGCTAGTGTGGAAACACTATCTGATTTGTGTGATACCTTTCTGTCTGCCTGGAGAACAAAAGGCACCGTATAGATGACAAAATACAAAGAAACCAAAACCATCACATCAGGTGACTTGTTTGACTGGTTTATGTGTGGATGAACCACATATGATAGAAAATGAACACCTCAGCAGGTGACGCAAGAGCTGGATCTTTTAGTCAAGCTGAGAGTTAATATCCTGTACCTTTAAAAATGAACTCAGTAGTGAGCAGAGGAATCAGACCAAATTGTCCAGCTCTTTTAAATTAGAACAATGTGAAGACATGCACAGAAGAAGCAGAACCAGGTGGAGGAATACTTGTCCATGCAAACGTAGGACGCTTTATAATGACATCACGTTGCATGAGACCAAAGAGCTGACTTTTTGCGTTGGCTAAAAATCAAAACACTGAATGAAACCATGCGCATGTGGTGATCTTTACCTGCATCCCACACACACGTACGCCCAGAGTGGCAGAGGTGCTCTGCTCGCACTTCTTCATCTGACGAGCGGCCTTTTCCTCGGTGGCGTCGTCGCCGTGCTGCCGTGTGCCCATCTTCAGGTCCAGGATGCAGGGGCAGCTGAAGTGATGTACAACGTTCTCGAGGAGAAGAAATTCTGAAGGGAATCTCAGTCAAGGAAAACTTACACCAGGGAGATATATAACTTCTGTCTACATATTTTAAGCGAGGTCATGTTAAGAGCCAAAAGTCAAACCTACAGCTTACTGAAGTTCTTGCTGTTATTTGAGCTGAATTTTAGAACAATTCAAATGTCTAACTTCTATTGCGATGCTGCTGGATTTTCGACTCTGATTGGTCAGATGTTTCTTGGATGTTGTTTCTATAGTAACCGCTCACACGGGGATATGGAGGGCATGCTACGTGAACATGAAAAATTGTGAAATTGCTTTTCTGTGAGATGTGTAATCAGCGTTTTGGTAAATAGTCTCCAGTGTCAGAGCTATGTGTTTTCTTTAATAATTAAAAATTGCTGTCATGTAAGAAAAATAAACCACTGTGGGACACGCTGTTATAGGAAAACAATCTTCCTCATGTTGGCTCCTGGCTGCAAACTATCACCCTGTAGTTAATTTTTTTATTTCCCTTTCCCAAATGATCCGAGTGGTTAAACCTGGCTTCAGTAGAACTTTTAGTGTGTGAATGGAGGCATTAATCTGACCCTGATTCTTAATACGACACTGAGCGCTACAGCAGGATACAGCCCATTGCTAACCTACTGCTCCAATAGCCTAGAGCTTCATTTAGAAAAAGAGATCAAAACGACACCTATTTTGGATTGCTGGTCTATTATGTCAGATTTCTGGGGCGATCTGAATAAATGAAGTTAATACTGCTAAATCCCAAGTGGTGCCTTCAGACTGAGTACAGGAAATTAGCAAAATGCAGAGTGATTACTTTGGTCGATTCTCCCTTTTCAGAACTAGTAAAATCTAAACGAGACAGGAATGAGTGAGCCAAGTGGAAAATCGAATCTGGATGGTCTCTAGTTTCTGCAGCGGTATGGGAGATTGGGTTCAGTTCAGGCCTAAAGTCGACTGGACAATGACGGGAGACCACCTTGCGATCCCTGAGCTCGCAGCCAATTTGGCTGACAGAGACAAAGAGCTCAGCCTTGTGTTTTATTTTCCCTTTCCTCTCGTCCCATTATCTTTGCGATTACATTCGCTGAGAGGTGAGGGAACAATATATCTGAGAAAAACAGAATAATCTCGCACAATATCTTGGAACATGGTTTGTTATGGAAACTTGAGTGACCCGATTAAGCAGGAAAACAAGTCCATCCAAACACGAGTTTCACCTTCAGCTGTTCGTCCTCACCCCCTTTTTTTGTCATGTGTCAGAGAACCAGTGAACCCTTTTAAGACATGGCTGTTGTAGCCAGCTGTGTTCAGAGTCAAACTCTTATGTAATCAGCTGTGAGAGTTTACTTCTGCATGGTGTTAAATAAAAAAAAAAAAAAACCAAACCAAAACATGTCAAATTATACAAGTTACAAGCGTGTCTGGTTTGGATGAGCCAAAGTTAATTCTTTCGGCATCTACGCGTGGTACAAAGCCAACAATTATGCGCAAGAGATGTTTTTATTTAAGTGTTGCTAAGTGTATCTGCTTTGAAATAACAACCCCACATCTTATTTTAATAGCAGTCATGTAAACAACTTTGTTGTCATGGTGACAAACAAATGCGTTTCCCATGCCCCTGCCTGGTTGTTTTGTCGTGGAACGGTGTCTTTTCAATTAAACTAACCGACCTGCCTCGTGAAGAAAGACTGTTAAAGCACATGGCAGAGCAGGATACTGTAGAGCTTCCTGTCCTTGGATTCGGAGCGCATGCGGCTGAGTTGCTGCTTGTGGCAGCGCAGGCTCCAGGGGTTGTGGCTGATCTTTTCTGAGCTCAGGCCGCTGTTGCCGTCCAGCATTTGGAAGGGCACGTCGGAGTAGATCTGCAAGTCCAGGCGTGGACTCTTCAGCTCCTGCAGACTGACAACACACACACGAAAAAATGAGAATCATGGTTATTCACTGCACAAGCTTGCTGTAGGCACAAGGTTAGGACACCGGCTAACTGACTCACTGGCTTAGTGACCATGCTGGACTTCATTGAAGACATGAATTGGGGAAAGAACAAGATGTTCAGTCAAATCTAATACGCTTGACTTTAAATAGTGAAAAATTAAACTCCCAGTTATTTGTAGTGCAGGACATATGCTAAGAGCTTACTGATCCACTCGCAGCAAATTGATATGAATGACTTAAATTACTGGGTTAGAATTCCCAGCCAAACAGAGCAGAGCCAAACATATTCAGTGTGTAGATTAAATGATATGCTAAATGATCAAAAGTATATGGACACACCCACATGCTAGCCTTACCCAAACTGGGCCACAAAGTTAAATGGTCTAGAATGCCTTTGTTTGCTGTATTATTACAATTTCCCTTCTCAAGAGGCCCAAACCTGGAACAACTCAAATGTCCTGCTCAGATCCCTGACCTCAAATCCACTGACCATCTTCAGGATGAACTGAAACACCACATGCACCCCAGTAGAAAGACTTAGAAGAGTGGAGCTTATTATTACAGCAAAGAGGCACTAACTCTTAAAACTGATGTTCAAAGAAAATGATGATTAGGTGTCCACAAACTTTTACATTCAGTGTATAAAGTATTCCTCTACACTGTGTGTCACTTTCAGTTGTTCGGTATAAATCTGTAAATAAGTCATATGCCCTGGAAGTGATATTCCTCCTAATTTCTAGCAGGTACTCGCTCCAGTCACTCTTTCTACTTGCAAATCTTGATCCATATTTCATGATGCATTATGTAGGTTTCTACAAAGCCATTAAGATACAACCTTTATAGTGAGTATACTTTAGTGGCCTTACTTTGCTGAAGGGGTTTGAAAAATGATTACCGTGTGAAGATGAGGTGAAGTGGGCAGATTTTTTAGAGGTAACACAACATGGATAAAAATCAAAACTTATGACAAAAAAAAATTGCACTGCTTCCTTGTGAGCTTCTTTAAAACAATTAATAAAATAGTTTTTTATTTATTAATAATTATTTAATATTAATTTAATAATATTTATTTATTAATAATTGTATTTCTTAAATAAAATAACAAAATAGACAAATAATTTAATAATTTAATTTAATTTTTTTTTTCTCTCCTTTCTCTGTTTCTTTTCTTTTGTAAAGCTGCTTTGAGACAATGTCCATTGTACAAGGCGCTATACAAATAAACTGAATTGAATTCTTTGGAGGATAAAAAGGAACATTTTTGACCCTCCATGTTATGTGCAATATACATGAATGCACAGTGCATCCAAATGTATCTAAATAATTAACGTTTTAATGCAGTTTAATGTTTACAGCTCTAGATCACTCTTTGTCCATAATGCAAGCATCTTTGAAGTGCAGGTCAGTGTAGGTCCCGGCAGTGTTTATGCATTTGGTGTTCAGACGCTGCAATGAGTACACCAGTATGAATTATAATATAAAAAAATATGCGAAAACAACAGTTTCTCTGAAATATTTTTTGTGGAAGTGTTTTGGAGAGGTCAATAGTAACAAACACTGCATCGAAGCTCCAACCCCTTCCTCCATGATCTCGACTCGGGTCAATTCTATCGAGGGTCAGTAATGTAAAATATAATCTATCAATATACAGTAGACACACACACATATATATATATTAAGGTCTTCAGCCAAAAAAAATCCAACTAAAATAAAAATAAATAACCTATACTACTACAGAGGGTGAAAAAACATAACAGGGGAATCATGACGGTTCGGTTTTGTGTTACATTAATTTGATCTCACGTGCATCACAGAACTAACTTCCTAAGTCAATTAAACTGTGTAAAACAAGAGGCTTGAGTAGGTATAACACAACCACTTAGCATAAACAGTATAAAGTAATCAATTATTATTAGCAGGGACTGCATATCATGCTTATTTCTTATACAAGTGGCTTCTCTGTGCACTACACCCTGTAAGATAAAACCGTTTGGAACGAAGTCTCGATTTACAGTATATTTGTAAAGCTCTGCCCTGCGCTAATCAATAAAAGGCAGTGAAAAGTGCAATAAAATCACACCGCCACAATGATGGTAAGGTTTGCCCTGTCCGCATTCGGCCCACGTTCGGCTTCTCAGTGTCAATATAAAGGCTTACTTGTCGTTGCTGTCACTTTCGTGGGCCGCTCTTTCCTCTTTATGGTCACTGCTAGAGCGATGCAGGCTGCGGCGTGAGTGTTTCCGCCGTGGTTGGTCCCTCTCGGGCAGCTCTTCGTGGTCCAAGCCTTCGCTCTCCACGTAAGGGTACGCCACCAGGTTAATGTAGCCGTCCATGTCGCCCTCAAAACACACCAGGACCACACCTGTATGGGAGATTGAATAACATTAATGTGCAAAAAAGTGTTTAAATTATATAACCATAAAAGCAACACTGATTGGTCAATCTTAATCTAACACAGTGGACCATGGTCAAGAATTTTGGCCTGTTTAATAAAGAGAACCGAATACTGATATACTGTATGATAAAAATGTGTTTCATATATATAAATATATAAATAAAATAAAATAAAATAAAATAAAATAAAATAAAATAAAATAAAATAAAATAAAATAAAATAAAATAAAATAAAATAAAATAAAATAAAATTTGGTGGCCGCTAAATTTATCTGTGGCTGTACAACACCGAAAGAAAACTAAGAAGCTAGTCAAACTGTTATAAAACAAAGGAGTTGAGCAATAATGATACAATACAAATCCTAAATATCTAAGACCTCACAACAACGCTTTGTTTCAGAAAGAAAGACTACGTTGGGAGGATGTCAGTGTGACTGACTGTGTTGTAAATCGGTTTGCGTCACCAGACAGAAAGGAGAGAAGCCCGGGTGTGGAGTGCGATAGGGAGGGAGCGAGAAAGAGCAGAAGGTGCTACGAGGGAACAGACCATGCATCAGCCAGCTGACTCGCAGCTACTGGATGGCCTTTTTAGCTCCGTGATCCCTCCTTGGTGATGTCATCGCAGTTACTGGAGCTAATGAATGAAGACAGTGCTGATGTCAGAGCTGAGCAGCCTATATCAGGAACAGTGTGTGGGTCTGTATGTGTTACACTAAGGACTGCATCTGTTTATGAGCCAGCGAAATAAAGCTCCTGTACCACTGTGCTAATACGGGAAGGGCTCAGTTTAATGGGCATTAAGGATTTAGTGTTGGCTGATTTCTCAGAGACCTTAAAGACACAGAGCGCCCTGAATCCCTGGCACTGTTTTTCCCCCTCGACGCGAACTTAAACTTCACACATGCAGCCCACCACTCATATGGTTTATTTTAAGCACTATGGAGATCAAGGGTCCAAGCCTTTCCACAGCACAAAAACAAATCCAAGGATAGATGTGACACGCGGTTCAAATTCTTGCTTTGAAGCACTGAATAATTTTGGAGATTTCATCACCTCTCGTGGACGCTTTTAGCAATATAGGTTAGTGCACAACACTCTTCTATAAACAAACAGTAACAAACATGCCAAAATATCTGAAGAACGTTTTTGTCTTTGGCCGCGTTTCCATAACAAGGCTGACGCTGACAAATGTCAAATGCGTACTAAAAAAACAACACCCAAACATAAATCTGACTCCGTGACTGGATGCTTTGTAATGAAGACCAGCGGCAGCCCAAACGAAATCAAAAGCAGCTAAAGCCTACCCACTTCCAAATCATGACGAATGCCAAATGGACAAATGAGTTACACGCACTGTCCATCACAATGGTGTTTTTAAGCTACAAAGCATTTTGTGTATAGATATCTTATTGGTCTGTAACAATCCATTGATCTAGATAGAAACCTAGATTAAAAAGGCAATAATGATGCAACTATTACTTACAGAATAATGAACAAAACTGATGTGTAAAAAATATATTGTTGCTTTCATGAGTAAATAAAAGGCTAGCAAGATGATCACACATAACTCTGCTACTTTTCTTCTTTTCATTTTCCCCACTATCATTAATTAAAGTTTAACACAAACCCGACTCAGAGATATTGTTAAATATCAAAAAGTTGCCTTTAAGAAATTAGATCATATCATGTGGAAGCCTGAGCTTTGCATCCCTCTCCATCATTATAACTATTGCGTTTCAATGAAATTAACATGGAGAGGGAGCAATAAAGAGAACAAAAAAATATGTCTTTTAATGATCAAAAGCTCAGTAATTCACGAATAAGGCTGTTATCAGACTGGCAGTAGGACAGGAGCAACACTTCAGCCATTGTTTGCACCACTGTTGTCCCTTCTCTAACCACAACCTCTGTTAATCTATTTATAGCTCTTTACACCATTTTACACATACCTCAAAGGTTTGCATGCGATTCTTCCAAGCGTGCCATCATGCATAAACAATGTTGAGCCTGTAGCCCCCAGAGCCGGCCCTATTTTTAAATCGGCTGCGTGGCCACCCACTGCAAGGGACAAATTCTCACGAATGGAAAAAAGCATGAGCCGCAGCCTTACTCAAGCACCGACTGAAATAGGTGCCAGGGGTTTAAGATGCGTGTATTTATTTACTCCAATCAGTGCACGACGTGAGAGTTGCTTCATGAGGAAGGCATGTTGTGTATCTAGCACGGTAACGTCGGGGTGGAGAGGAAGACGCAAACCAGGTGCTAAATGGGTTTTGGGAATTTAGGCTGTCACGTACGCTTCCTCGACTGGCATGGTGGAGGTTTATGACCCCAAGAACACCGTGAATTCGGGTGTAGAAGGTGATGGACAGGATTTAGTTTGAACACATAAATCAATGTGAAGCTGAGAGACACTATGACTCTGGCATGGTGAGGGCTAAAATGTAAAGCACATAGGGGTGTCGCATCAGAGTACAGCAAATACTAATTTCTTAAAAATATACACATTTTAATATACAAGAAACTAAATAAATAAATATTTATGGCATTTTTATGTGAAAATAATTGCCTAATTGTCTCCTTAAATAACAAATATTTAAGTAGCTCATTACCAATACTGTTTTTTTCTGGATTAGTCTCAGATGGTACAGTCCTATTAGCCATATAGTGCTCACAGCATGCATTGCCATTTGGACTTTTCACATCCCCGAGCCTGATTTTTAACGCCTTTATCACATTATATTACGTTGCACCGCATTAAGCTGTCATAAGGATGACACTGCACATGAACGTCTTTGTAAAACACTAAGGTCTGGATCCGTCTGCCAGATAACTCGGATGAATTTCGCTCCGGTTTGAGTAATCAGGCATCAGATGCTGCTTTGTCTCAATCGCTGTGATGCTGAATGTCAAAACATCTCCATGCAGTGCACCTGGCCCTTGTGCTCTGTTTGCTGTGGTTGCTAAAGCAGAGCAAGCATCAGCCTTAACAAATCATAATGAGGAAGCCATCTGAAATCGGGATTAATGGCTGTGTCTCTTCCTCTGGGTTTACTGCGACAAAAGTGCCCTTGATCCCATCAGCCTGTTGAACATCCTGTTTTAGAGGAAGCTTTCTGTTCCCTGCATGCTGGCTGTATGTGAATATATGAGCGACTAGGTTGAGGCAGGTTTTCGGACTGAATTTTAAATGTAAAAACTGACAAATAACTCTAAAATATTACCTTTGTATTCTGGCGTAAACTCCTTCATCTCAGGCGGCAGAGACTCATAAAAGCGCTGCTCACGGCTGATGAGTGGCTTGCAGACGGTGTGGTCATCGTAACGCATCATGCTGGTATGGCCGCCGACCTGGTGGACAAAGGGTTCGAGTGGCACCCCTCTACCGCGTCTGCCATGTCCATGCCCCTGACCTTGGCCTGTGTCCGACGCATTGTGGAGTTTGCCCGTCTCCATGGTGTGCGGGACGCACATGGCGCTGACTGGCCGTGTGGTGCTGGGGGCATGGGCTCGGGCGCGCAAGCCGGGCGAGCGCGGGGCGCACGCGGGCGGCGGCTGGGAGTGCACGCTGCCGCCGGGAGGGGGAGGAGCCAGCCCGCCGGCCACGCCCACCAGCCAATTGATCCCGGTGCCAAGAGCGTTGGGACACGCCCTTACCGCTGCCTCCTAAAAAAAAAAAAAAAAAAAAAAAAAAAAAAAAAAAAGAGTGAAGGGAATTAGTTCCTGTAAAAACAAACAAAAGGTTTCTACACACAGGTTTCGTTAGCCGTGTTTACAAAACATCACCATGCCAACACAACACACCACACAAAACAGACTGCCCGAGATCCAACAAACAAATCTCCAAATACGCAAAAAGCTCACATAAACATAAAATTGTATACCCGTGTCAAGTCACTGTGGCAGACGGCACACAGCAGGCCACTTGGCCCAGAGCCCTTATTACATTAAGCTGCTCCTTGTCAAACACACAGGTCGTCCATCAACCCAGACGTCTGCCATCAAAGCAGCCCAGCACCGCTCCGGATCCAATCAGGACATCCCTTTTAATCAGAACAAAAATGTAATCCTTCCCAACTCGGGTGATCTACGCATGCAACTTTCATCAATGTTATAAAAAGAAATGGAGGAAGGGATAAACTGGCTTGGCATAAACTCAGCTCGGTGGAATTCTTGGTGATGATGTGCACACCACTATATACTATAGTATGTTATCTTGATGCACTTCATTACAGGTGTCAACAGGATGCTTCATAACAGAGTGCCAGAATAAAACAGATTACTACCAAGCAACAGGTAGAAACACATTCTGTTCACTTTATCAACACTTTAAGCTGAACGCAGTGTTTTGAATACATTTTGTTGTGCATCATGTCATATTCAAACTAATCAGAAAACTAAATACTTACAAGCATTAATAAACGCTGCACCTGATATCCTTAAAAAAAGGGCAGACAGAACTGACCTCCGGTCACGCTTGCACAACAATGGCGGTCAATTGTCAGGACAGATCAAGCCGTACATGGAAGTGCATTCCAGAAATGTCCAATTGAGCCCCTGGTGCCAGTTACTGGCTCCAACAGCAAAGGGGACAAGTTAGCTGGCCCCTCACACCTGGCTCCTCTGTTCCATATGACATTCACTTGACCATGGAGGCGGTGCTGCGAGACTTCTCCTTCTCAAAAACAGTGCACAGTGTGCTCATTTTACTCTTAACAAATTCCATGCAAATGTATTAAACAGGGGTAAACATGAAGACTGCACTCTGGAAAAGGAAGCTGCATTCGTTTTCTCCTATCGAATCATTAACTTTGGAACGGAAGACAAGTGACTGCAACGTCTAACAATGACAAAAATAACGATTACCGTAACACGCTGTGAAGTGCTGACCTTGATGAGAACCTCCATTCATCTGTAAGATTATTGCTTCAACATGACAGATCATTGCATATCTAAGCAATTAGTGCACAGTCATGAGAAGCTCAAAAGGCTAGAATTATTACATTCCACGCAAACATCAGGCACGAGTTACTCCGTAAATGCTACTAATGTCTATGTTCTCAGATGTTCCAGATGTTCCTAATAAGCTGGCTTAGTGTGTGTAGGACTTTCAATTGCAATCATATACTTCTTCCTGGGTGTACTTCCTCTGTGTGCGTGTGTGTGTGTGTGTACTGCATCATGGAGAGTGGACATCCCAAATGTTTTACATCCAGCCACCATGAGGTAAAACGAGGGAAGGAGACAAAGCCACTGTGGGTTTCACAAAGAAATAAAATAAAGTGGAAAGCTTGGTTAGGGGGGAAAAAATGGTGCATACATGGGTGTGAGAAACTGGTTTGGTTTTAAGATCCGATATCCAGCAGAAAACAGACATAAAGCCATGATGGATATTTTTGTTCTCAATATATGTTTTGCCACATCACCCACTCTTTCCTCAATAGTAACATCGGCTTTGACTTCATGGAAGTCTAACTCGAGTCGGCTTCTTTGTTGTAATTTATAAAGAGAACGTTTATATCTGTACAAATCTCATTAAACTATTAATTGATGAACATCATTCTACACCAAATCAATAAATATTATTATAAAACTTATTAATATTTGGCCAATATTAGGAGAAGTGCACAAAATAAACTTTGTTCCATTGAATAAACGTTACAAAACCACATACTCAGATTTTCCCCACCAACACTGCCACACACACACACACACCAGATCTTGTCAAGGTCACACAGCACAACGATCTAATTGGCAAAGTGCTGGAATTAGATTGAACAGAGGAGCTGTAACAAAAGAAAGGTGACTTGGACTCTGATCGAAATTCCCAGCACGGTTAAACCTTTACTACCGAAAGGGAAGGTGGTTTACCAACTCATTTAATCTGAGTTAGAGTTTCAAAAACAATGCACGCCTCCACAAGTCCTAGTGTATTTCATCACCACAAACACATCATTTGTTATCCCTAACTGACCTAGCTAAAAACTGGTAGTTAATCTAAATTAAAGAGATTTAGCTTCAGATCTGGTGCATTAACGCCATCAAAACAGACTACAAAAGTCAATAAATGATCGTTAACCTCTTCTAATAAACCCTGACTAGCATTTTTATTTTCTCTTGACATGTTTATTTATAGCAGGAGCTGTTTATAGTAAGGGAATTACACGACGGCTTTGTGTTGGTATTTTTATTTCCACATACCTACAGTGTATTGAAATGATCCTCGGTCATCTGTGAACAACCTTTTAAAAATCATCTACAAAGAGAAATAGATTGGGCTGATGGGTAGCACGAGAGGTGATGGGGATTGGGAACTAGTAGCTCTAGTTAGTGGCTATAATTACAGCACTGAGCTTTGCTGTGCTACAAATACACACAGCC